>NC_051847.1:79817246-80078245 GCF_002237135.1 Teleopsis dalmanni | reverse complement strand
AACGTTGGCATTTGTGTATCGCTTCTAATGGAGCATATTTTGAAGGAGATAAAATAAATATTGATGAAGATTAAGAATTTTGCGTTTTATTTAAAATTTCCGGAAGCTTTTCGGTCACAATGTATGTACTAGGTGGATTGATAATTACCTGACTTCATAACAGGTGGCAAAGTCAGAACAAAATCAATTATATTTTGTATATCGGCAAGTTTTACACGACAGCTGTAAAAGTTTCGACTTCATCGGATGTTTGGTCAGCTTGAAATAGTGCACCATGGTGACTTTTTATAAAATAGCAAAAATTGAATATCGTTCAGTAATAAAATTCCTTCATTTAAAAGGAATAAACAATCAAATTGAAAATAGATTGTGTTTACGACAATCTTGCACCATCAATAACAACAATAAAATACTGAAAAGCTGAATTTAAATGTGGTCGTGCGAGTGTTTTTGATGAAGAGCCTCCGGGTCGTCTAAAAAAGTCACAACTAAAAAACACATTGAAAAAATCCACGATATCGTGTTGAATGATCCAAAAATTAAATTGTGTGAGATGACAAAAATATATAAATGTGTATAAAATATTTAATATAAATATTTGGGTACGAAAAAGCTTTTGGCAAGATGGGTGTCGCCCATGAATGACTTCGTCATTCAACATATTGTTTGGACATTGTTATGCATAATCTAAACCCGCTGACGCATCAATGGAAACCAGGACAAAATTAAATGAATTACGTACGAATTGTATCCTCATGTATTCTCCAGATTTGGCTCCCAGTGAATATTACCTATTTTCAAACTTGAAAAGATGGCCCCAGGGAAAGAGATTTGCATCAAGTGATGAAGTAGAATGGGACTGAGGTACATTTTGGAGGAATTGGTATATCGTATTATTTAAAAGGTATCCAAATGTTGAAAGATCGTTGGGGTCAGCGAGTCGACCTAAAAGAGGACTACATTGAAGAATAATATACAATTTTCCAAAAAAATGCGTTTTAATTACTTCGGCCGGGTACTTATTAATCCATACGTGGACTCCAACAGTCAGCTCTATCCACAAACCTAACTTCTCAATAATTGTTGCTTTAGTTTGTTGATATACTTAGCAATGTTTTGGTATTTGGATATTATTCAACAGTCAGTAAACATCAAAATTGTTAGTGTTGTTAATAGCATGATAATTCTCTTTAAGGAATGGGAAATCCGTGAAAAGCTATATCAAAACTTATATGAATGGATTTAAATAAAAAGTATTAAATTATACAGTTGTGAGTTAGTAAACTTCGATTTAAAATATAAAAATATAAAAAGAAATTGAATAAAGTCACATTTAGTAACTGATTGTGTTTGTCATCTGGGCGAGGCATAATGTCAGATTAACGCCAGACTTTGCTTTGTAAAAGTTTTTTATACTGAGACTAAATTAAAAAAAAATATTCACGTATAATCATTTTATCTGTTATCTGTCAAAAAAAAGAGGAATTATTAGATGCTGTTCATCATCTTTATGTATTTATACCTCAAAGAGCAGCGAACAAAAAACGATAAATACTTTTTTCTCAATCTAGTCTATTAAGTTATAATTATAAATGAATTTATTAATAAATTAAAAAAAAAAAAATAATGAATTAAATTGTATTAAAAATAATTGTTTTTTTATACTAATTATTTACTAATTATTATATGTTCAATAGGTTCAAAATCTAATATCTATACCAACTATAGAAATAATTGTATACAATCATATGAAACCAGTCTCCCCTTTGGTTTTAAATTTGATAGAGATTTTTACCCTAACCTTCGGTATACTAATGTATATATTTCGAGATGTGCGTCGCAGAGCTCCGATGAATCACATAGTCTTCATACTAATCACAATAATACAAGCAATTACGGAGGGATTATGTGCTACAATAATTGGAACACAATGGGTATGCTTTATTTTATTCTATTTCAAAGTCTTTGAATACAATTTGCTTTATTTTTGTATTATAGAGTCTACTGTGTCAAGCTGTCTTTCTAGCACAAGCACTTCTATTAATCGCTTATAGTAAACAAGAATATTTGAAGTTTACGAATTTCAGTGGAATGCTTCTAATGACTATAATATATGGTATATATGTCGTGGTGATAATATTTTGTACACGTCAATCTGTGTACGCGATTTCATCCAAAGCACTTTTGTCTGCATGTTATGTTATATACGACACTCATTTGATGTTAACTGGTTATCATGGATATAATTTAGCTCCGAATGAATATCTTTTTGCAGCTGCAAACTATACCGCCGATGCACCGAAAATAATGTGGGAAATTTTTAAATTTATTTTTTTGGAACATTTAATAAAAATGATAAAATTTTTAGCAAATTGTTGTCGAGCTGAGGTTTGTTAATAAATGATTAATTGTGTAATTTTAAATTTTTTAACAAAAAATTAGTGTAAATAAAGTTATTTATTGGCACTGGTATTTGAACTCGTTTGAAATTTTTCCTAACACTTTATATTACAAAGTAATCTTGATGATGATAATAATGAATAGATTATATAAATGAAAGATTAATAAGCACTTGCACTTTGAAGTATATGTATGAATAACTGTAGTTTTGGGTTTGATTCGGGACCTATATCTCAAAATCATATCGAAAAGCAAATTTTGATACTTTTCAAAAATTGGTTGAATGTACTATTTAAAATAATAGATGGGCATCTGGATTCCGTGAAAACCTTTTTTGCTACCAGTCGTAGAACGAAACAGTCCAGGGTGGCACTTAATGGATTTTAGTCGTCTTTTAAACTTTACCTCGGGAATATTGGAACGTCTATATTAAAAGGCGAAGTATAACTGACAGATCCAAGAGGTGATATTAGCACTTATGAATCCCTATGCGTAATTCAGTCACCGATAATGTGTAAAAGCTAGACTGCTTTGTTCTCCACGAAATAATAAAACACTGAGGACAATAAGATCAGGGCGATAACAGTGGTTTCTATGTAATACTCATTCTCAAAAGATGAGCAACCTCAAATATTTTTTGAACCAGTGGTTTTTATATGATTTTATTTACTATTTTAATATAACATTGCAGTTAATAAATTAAGAAGTTAATATATTATTTAAGCTTCAGATTTGGCAGGGCACGAGTTTAATCACTGGGTACTTGCAGTCTCAAAAAATTATTAACGAATATTTATATAATAAATAAAAATTAAACAATTATTTCATTTCTTATTGCAATATGTTAATAACGCCCAGTGTTCGATAAATCGAATACTAATCTTTGTGAAAAATAAAAATTGGATATATATTATATATACCTAATATACAAAACTTCATCAACACATTAAAAACCAAACAAAAAATCCTCGGACGGATATAGATTAAGGTTGATTTTTAGTGGATTATTGAGCACGAGTCAGTATATTTTTTTTGTTAATGGATTTCGTTGTGTTTTTGAAATGTTTTGAATGGGGTTGGGATTTTCATCTTAATATATTTATTTACGTGGGAATAGAGTATAGCTTCTGTTTGGGTGTGAGATTTGGGAACTGTTTCAAGTAGAACGTGCACTTTAAAGAAAAAAAGCTAAATGCGCTAATATTCTACACATCCATTAATACAATTCAAAGAAGAAATTAAAAACCAAATATTATTAAACAAAAAAATAATAATAAAACTAAACTGTTATATATGGATCAGTTAACAAATAACTGTTAACTGATCAGTTATGTAAAAAAATTACACAATAATTATTAATAAACTTTAAAGCTGTTAGAAAATGTATGGACTCCTGCTATATTAGAAATATGGATCTTAGCAGAGACCTAAAGGTTGGAAAATTTAAGGAATATAAGCATTGAAACTGGATATAGAGTCACATATTGGCATTGATTTCCTAGTGGGTAAATTAATCCAAGAATTTCAGGGCGAGCTTTACATGTGATTTCTACAGCGATCATGCGGGAGAGATCTAACAACTTTTCACTCTCACGCAAGACCGCTGAATACGTGTAAGACAGGTGTGAGGTCAGGTTTACGAAAAAAACTTAGAATTGCTAATTGGTCTTGTTTCGCAAAACGTGCCAGTTTGTTTCCTAGTTCTTTCTTTCTTTTATTATTTTCTTTCCTAAAATACTAATATATATATAAATAAAGTTTCATAATAATATACATAATAAACTAAGAGAAAATAATGTATTTAATTATAAGAATAAATTAAAATACAAAACTATATAACCAATCTAATTCAACACTAAATCAGCTAAAAATATATTTAAAGTCAACAACCGTAAAACATATGTAGAACTACACACACTCAGTAACGAATTGGATGCTTAGCCTATATAAACAAAATCACCTTACATCCCTAGTAAGATACTAATAGGTCCACACACAAATGAGAGTAGAGCTGACGATAGATACTAAAACAGTGAAAGCGTTTCGTTTATATATACAAGGTGAGATGAAAAAACTGCAACCAACTTCAGACTGCTGTCATTTCTAAACCGCTCGTCCCACAGCTGTCAGATTTATTCTAGTGACAGCTCATTATTTTTCAGAAAAAAAGTTATTTGTGATGGAATTCAAGCGTGATAGTGTGATTGCTTTGCATTTGGCTGGAAAACCACAAGTGGCTATCGTTAGAGCCCCCCAGCATTTAAAAGTGAATAAATGTTTTGTGTCTCGTACCATCGCTCGTTACCATGATACTGGTAGCGTAGCCCGACGTCAAGGAAGTGGACGAAAAAAAACAGCAACATCGGCAGAAATGGTTCGAAAAGTGAAAAAGCGAATTGAACGAAATCCGCGTCGCAGTGGACGAAAAATGGCTCGTGAGCTGAACATATCGCAATATGCCATTCGGCAAATATTGAAAAATGAGCTTGGACTAAAGCCATTCAAGTTCCAAAAAGTGCAAGATCTTACTGATGCGCAAAAAAAAGTTAGACTCGAAAAAGCTAAAGAGTTGTTTCGCTTGGCCGAAAGTGGTGAACTGCCGAATTTGGTTTTCTCCGATGAGAAACCATTCGTTATCCAGCAGTTTGTAAACAAACAAAATGATCGTGTTTACTTGCCAGAGAGGTCAGCTGAAAATTTGCAACTTCGGTTGGCCATCACAACTCAAAAGCCGGCCATGGTGATGGTGTGGGCCGCCATAACAGCCGATGGTCGCTCGCCGCTCGTATTCATCGACCGTGGTGTCAAATTAAATGCGCAAATCTATCGCGAAAATATTTTGGAGGGAGTTCTGAAGCCCTGGGCACGCAAACATTTCGGCCGCAGACCTTGGACATTCCAACAGGACTCAGCACCATCGCACTCAGCACGCGCCATCCAAGAATGGTTAAGAAATGAGGTTCCTCGCTTCATTTCCACCGCACAATGGCCACCAAAATCTCCGGATGCCAATCCGTTGGACTATTGTGCCTGGGGTATTTTGGAAAGCAAGGTTGGAACTAAAAAATACCAAAGTGTCGATCATCTCAAGCAAGCGCTTCGCCGAGAATGGGACAAAATACCGCAGAGCCACTTTCGGGCCAAAGGTGGCCAATTCGAACAAATCTAAACCGATTCTCAAATTTGATGTTATTTCCGACATTTTTTGCTTTCATTCAATAAAATTTAAAAAAAAATGAAAAAATTATGGCGTTTTACTTTGTTGCAGTTTTTTCATCTCACCCTGTATATATATATATATATATATATTGATTGAAGTCCTAATTTTTGAGAAATCATACCCTACAAGTATGTGACCTTTGGTTGGATTAAAAGTTTATTTTAACGAAGTTAATTTGAATAACTGAATCAGTTGTGTAATTATTGAAATTATTGTTTGTGTTTTTTGACTATTAAGAGCTTCTAGATTAAAGTGGATATTGCATTAATAAATAAATTTTATAGTTTCCCAACACAAAGATATGAGAAACGAATATATTTAAGATAATTAAACAAATTGTATAGAATTAAAATTAAGTTAAATTTATTAAAAAATTTACTCTTGAATGCATGACCAAGTTGTGTAAAGAAATTAATTGTTTTGCAAAAACACTTGTGAGAAACAGAGAATGCACAAAGTATTTCAATAAAATAATTAAAATTTCTTATACTCAACAAGGACATCGCATTCATTGAGCAATTTGAATTTCAACCTCACATTTTGGCCTTGTTTCTCAAAACTTTCGCATAGTTCACATGAAAGAAAATAGTAGGGAAATCATGCGACGACCTACACGACACATGTCATGACAATAAAATTAAAAATTTAGTTCTAGAAGATTTTTAAATTTTAAATGGAAAAGTTTTGCAATTTTGTATTCATAAAAATGTTGCATGTACTTTTACAATATTATATAGAAAAACTTTAAACCCAGAAAATATATAATTTTAAAACAATTTAGTTCAAACATGTATAGTCTTAGGTATATTATAATTTTATTGTAATCTGGGTACATAAAAGTGGTTACAAGCTAAAATTTTTAAAGTTGAAACCCATTTTCTGCTTACTGATACTTATCAAACGACAAATTTTATATCGTAATCTAACTTGCTAGTCCCTAAAATTGAATATTGAAGAAATGAGAATGAAATTTGTAATATTGGTTAGTTTATGTTAAGTTAGAGTTGGGGCCCACTAAAAATCAAATACTCGTAATGACCTATTGTGATACCACGGATTAGCGTTGCTCATATGTAGACCAGAAAGCCGCCAAAAGATGCCTCAGTGGTTAATGTATAATATATAGTTAATGTACACTGAAAGAGACAGTGAAGCACCTTTGATATTTTAAGTAGCATTCTATGCCGTGTAGGCTTAATACTACGGTGTTCAAAACACAATGTATCAAGATAATGCCGGTACCAATGAATGAAGAAATTCAAGTAAGTCATATCTTCCATCTTGGTAAGATGCGAGGCCCATTTTAAACCTCTGCTACAATTTGGGCACCCGCTATGAAACGCATTCCACGGCGAATGAATGATAATCTTATACCAAAATCATTCTTCCCGCGTAAGTTTGGGTTTCAACCATCAGCCTCTACGAAGCCAAAGCCAATGGTCAGAACAGCCGAAACTGCGGGCCATTGACCCCCGTAGTACCATATCGGATCATCTTTGGTCAGATGTCGCGTGTGCGGATCTCACTCATTACCATTTGCAGTTCCTAAATAAGTGCCAGACTGGGCCTGGGGGGATTTTAGTCGCCTCTTACGACTGGCAATCCTAACCGCGGATGGATTCTTTCCCTCATTCCGCAGTGGAACTAAAAGAGACTAAACCTCATTCATGTACTTGTGAAACAACCTGATGTCTATAAATTTGGCTAATTCCTTAATATCACAGAGTGACAGCTTTGTCAGGTCGTTTAAAAAGGGGGCTGGATATTGACAAAGAAAGTGAAAAAAGAATTTCTCATTCTATTTCGAGCCACAACCACGATAAAAGTCGTTATATGTAGGATGCACTAAGTCTCATAGCATGTCTTTGCAGTACTCAGCGCCGATACCATAGTGTTAAGCAGGTTCAGCTTCAGTGTAACCAACTGACTGGTACGTTTTTTGTATGATATTGATTAGTAAGATTTTTGTAAATAATGTATTTTCAACACAATTTATTAAGTCTAACCACATTTATCTGGTAATAGGCAGTATAAATAATACTTATAATAAAATTAATATGGGAAGCAATAGGCAGTGACGTATATTAAGAGGAGTAGGGAAGGTTTGGAATTCACAACAACTTCATAATATTTTGGATCAGTTTACACTAGATATAATGGAATTATTTTTTAATATTTTCTTATGACTTTTGAACTAATTTTCAAAAAACTTTCCCCTTAAATGAGTCTGTATAAACGTCTGAATATAAGGTTTTTTCTCATAATAAAAAAAATTTTTATTTTTATTTAATGTTTTTATAAACCTATTAAAACTGAAAAGTTTACTGTATTTTAAAGTTTAAATATACAAAATCATCACATTATATATATAAATGTTTAACGAAGCAAAGAGAATGACATAAATGAATTAAAAAAGTATAGTAGAGTACTCATATCTAATTTAATTAATTCAATTTAATTAATATTTCGCTTATTAAATATGTTCAAATTAGAGAAACCTTCAATAACAAAAAAAAAAAAAAAATAAATAAATAAATTATAATAATAAAAACACGAAATTTTAATAAAGTTTTTACAAATCAAAAATATTAGTCTAGAAAATTTTAAAAATAAATATTCATTGCAAAAAGTTTATTGAAGATGCTAAATAGGCTTTATGTCGCCAATTTGAAAAAATGTATCTATCATAATTTCAGAAAAATGAGAACATTTTGAGTCATAACACATTATACTATTATTAATTCTAAGAAACGAAACGTTTTATATATGAGTATTTTTGCAAGTATCTATTAATGCAAAATCTAGAAAAAAAAATAATAATAAACACTACAAAATAACAATCACAAAGCAGCAGCCACTTCGATATTTTCCCTACAATTGTGATTAACTCGACTGCACTTGAGAAGATATTCGCCAGTAACATTGAATATTCTGCTGATTCATAAATATATGGATCGAAAGTATACGTTAACACAATAACAAAAATTGGAATTTGGATCATAACATCAAAGATCCCAAAGTATAAAAATCAATTAAAAAGTGGCTCTAAACAAAATAAATAAATTTTGAATGATATACATAGGTATAAGATTATAAGATACTGTAGCGGACGATTTTACAGTAATGTGAGCGAGATTAAATATTTTGCTGTAGTAGAAATAATTGATTCAGAATATAGCTAAATATTGCTAATAGTTAAAGTAAGAGATACGGACAAACAAATATTCTTTTGAAGTGGACTTATATTCTTTTACTTTGCTTAGCATTTTTATATAATAATATCTGATAATTACAAAGTGCATATTATTTGTGGCTCTGTTAAAACTTTAACTTTTAATATCAGATTATTTTTTCAAACAAATATTTTCTTATTTATCATAAATAGTATGTACCAAACTATAACTAGTAATAATTTTAACTAATTTCAATGTGTACATATTAATTCCACATTCTTCAATAGATACATTTCAAGCGATTAGGTAAATGCAGACTCTTAAAGTTAGTTGAAATAAAACAAAAATACCGACTACATTCTGCTCAAAAAGTACTCGGATTTTGTAAATAAAACACACAAATTTAAATTTTATTCCAAATTTATTTTATCGTCTTGAAAATATGCTCCTTCTGAAGCGATACATATATGCCAACGCTTAACCCAATCTACCACACACTTTTTGTAGGCCCGTGAAGGTATGGCTTTTAGTTCCTTCGTCGAATTCTCTTTTACCGATTCAATCGACTCAAAACGCTTACCACGAAGGGGCAATTTGAATTTCGGAAACAGGAAAAAGTCGCACGGATACAGATCTGGTGAATATGGTGCCTGAGCGATGACAGTGGTGCCGTGTTTGATTAAAAAATTGTGTACAACAAGAATTTTAGGCACTTGAGGTACTCTCACATTAACAGCTGCTGTAAACAAACTAATTGACAGATGGCGCTCAAATTTGTACCATATGTTAAGGGTGTAGCAACATAACAAAAAAAAAATTTTGAAAAAGGTCTATTACTTAAGGAGTAGTTAACAAACAACAAAATCCGGATACTTTTTGAGCAGAAGGTAAATTATTCTTAACATTAGGTCTTAAAAGCAATAGTAAAATCATGTCTTAGACAATTGCTTGCTAATTTAATGCATTTTGCTTTCAATATCTTTTGATTATTATCCAAGTAATAAATTTCTGAGAGCATCGTGTTGATCGTTTATCCTAAAATTATTCAATATGTACTTCCGTCAAAGTACCCATATGAGTTGAAGACTAACTTGCATAGTCAATTTGTTGAGAGAAGTCCACATTATGCTTGAACCAGGTTTACAAAGGAATTTGTCAAAAAAGGGAAGGATTTACAAGAAAGTTTTTTAGTCGAAATTTTTTTAGTGGTTATAGATTGTACCAATGGGTACGAGGATGTAATAGAAAATATATTTTGTCGAAGAATTTCGTTTATAAATCCCTTAATTTATTATAATATTAGTTAAATTTACTAAATATATTAGCATTTATTTTGTAAGCCGATCATAATGGTAACATCGAAAAAAAGATGACGATGTTGACATCGACAAGAAGATGACGATGTTGACATCTGCAAGAAGATGACGATGTTGACATCAAGAAGATGATAATGTTGACATCGGCAAGAAGATTGCGATTTTGATATAGACAAGAAGATTGTGTTGCTTAGGACACGTTTTGCTAATTAATGAAATGCTTCCACTTCTGCCTAAAAGACGCACTGCAGTGGTTCACTGCATAAAACAAGATGCGGACATTCAATATTTTTTTAAAAATATTTTACTGCCAACTCCGTGATCTAACTTAGAGTCGAAAATGTACAATTTAACCTTGTTAGCAAAAACTAGTTCCAGTTGTCTTAACTGGGTATAAGAGAGTAAAACCCGGATAAAGGTTAGCGTAAAAACAAATACAGTCAATTAAAATAGGGACTGGTAAAATCCATTTCAAGATAAAAGGGTGCCATATGTCAATAAATTAGCTTGCCGTCTTAGTTAGAACTTACACAGTAATCAATAGAATAAAGTAAAAAGAGCTTTTGTGGAAAGTAAAGCTGTAGTAAGTTTCAGGGCTGCCATCGTTTTGTTAAACAGCTATAGGTAGACAGATTTTTCAGTTGCTTGCTACTTATAGACTGCGTTGAAAAGAACGATTGGTACACTTATGACTGTGTAAAGCCAAAAGATAGTCTGAGGTTAAAGATCCCATCTGGGTAACACACATCTTCTGCAGTAAACTGCACACATTGCTTTAGGGAACCTTTCAGGCAAATTGGTCATTTATCTGTGTTTGCAGTTAAGGATAAGACCCAAATATTTGATATTCATACTAAAACTAAGAGAGGTGTTATTATTCTCAGGTAAGAATAAATAAGGGATTTTATATCTTATTTTTTATAGAAGCGCATAACTGTAATTTGTGAGGCATTATCTGATTGATATAGAAGTTTTTTTTATATCATGTAAGACCATTATTTGTGCTGCTATTTTTTTCTCTCAAACGCCCTAATTAATACAATATATAAATATATATACTGTTGAAGGTTTCTCTTTGACATAGTAGTGCATAAATATTTTATTAAAGGTATGCTTTATTCATGCTTGTGGGTAGTAGTGGATGTAGCTGGTTCAAAACTTTTATTAATAATAGAATATAATGCATGAGCAAAAGCAAAATGGCGTATTCTACAATATTCCAACAATATTATCATTGACAATATGGCTTAACAAGTGTGCAAAGTAATTTCATCTAAAAAAACTTTCCTAATGACATTAATTTCACGCTGAACTTAACTGCTGAAGTTTTGTATCTATTTATCTTCGAAAGTAGCACACATTGAAAGAATTTATATATATTTAGTAGCAAAATGTGTAATATAAAAGTTTTTCTTCTATTTTTTATATAGTTATTTTTATATATTAATAAATATTTTCAAAAATATTCATATATTGTATTTGTTGACTTGTGTATATAGTAATATCTCTACACAATAATCTTGCAAATTAAGAGCTATTGAATTGACAAAATTTTGTTTCATCAGTTGAATTAATTTGATTTAAAAATAAAAACCCTACAATCAGAAAGTTATTTACTTTATAGAGTGAACGCAGTCATTATGGTTTACTGTTTACCAAACTAATGCTGACAGTATATAGCATATGGAGTCAACCGAATCGTCTTCATTGACACAGTTTCACAATCAAATAATGTGACATTTGATCGTCCTAATGACATATTCTATTAGTATTATTAGCATCGGATTTCAAATGTAAATTAATGTTATTGTTGTGGATTTGATTTGATGTGGGCTAAAAAACAGGAAACCCAGCTATTTTGATTTAATGGTTTTATCATTCTATGCATGCATATTTGTGGTTACTTGTGTGTTGTGTTAGCTATTAAGATTTATTTTTTTATCTCGTAGATAAACACAGCACGAACCGCACTTAATGCATCAATGGTTAGTTATCGCATTGATATTAATTTACAAAATACAAGATTTTTTTTTATACAATTGACTGTACAATATTTACTGTTGATTTACTTTTAAAGTCTACTCAAATATAATATAATTTATGCGAAAATTTTAATTTATATTTATGGGTTAAAAAAAATAAATAAATTATTGTTACGAGTATATTGTTCGCACTCACCTATTGGATCCAGGCATTCTAATGTCAAGGCACATTTTATCCAAGGCAGCATTATTTTTTCTGTTACGAACAGACTATCCGTAAATAAAATTGTATCTAAATCGACCATACGCAAGAAATAGAAGTCATCAGCATCTGTTTGAAAGTAATCAAACATTTTTGGATGTGTACGCGTTGACACAGCTGTGGGTGTATTCCAGCCTAAAACACCCGATACCATTACCTTACTATGTAACTCGTAAAGTTCACGACTAGATCCACGTATACGCATATAATTTTCAGCGAAAAGTATGCTCTTCGAACGCATTAGTGCGTCTTTTATCACAATGGGGCGATATGCATGCATCCGTTGATCCGAAACATATGACGGAAACACAGATAAATCATAACCAATAACCGAACATTTTGAACTATTGCAGTAAGTGTTCAATGCACGTGATTCTTCCTCGGATAAGCCGAGATCATAAATGAGTAGATACTCATTTGGAAATTTGGCCGCTACATGTTGAGAAAGTAATATAGCAGAAGGTGCTTGACCATCCTGCACATAAGTAACAATCGAAAAATTGGATTTTGTGCCATTAAATGGTGTTGTAGTAACATGTGTTTTAGTATGCCGATGTGATGGTTCTACACTAACATTCTCAGCATTATTATCTAGATCTTTTTGTGTTGAATGCTGTTCTAGATTATGAATTTCTACAATTTCTGTTTCTTGTTTTTGTTGCTGTGTTGCTTGTGCGTTCTTATCAATTATTTCATATTTATCATATTGAGATTTTTTGGTCGGTAAAAATGATGTGAAACCAAGTATGGATAAATATTTGGGGTCAATCTCAAGTTTTTTTTGTTCTGCTACACGCAAATTTTCCTGTAAACAAAATATAAAAATATGTATTTAATGCTAAAGATAAGAATATGTAAAATTTTAATAAATTTAATTAAAACCAACAATAACAAATATTTAACAAATTTTGTAAACAAATCTGTTATATTTTATAACATCGACCCTGGCAAATATAAAAACTATGCAATTCAGATAAGGTTTCCTTACTTTACGCATTACAAACCTTAATAGTATGTGTTATCTAATCACAATAAATGAACTTTTGCGTTAAGTATCTTTGCGGTATAAAATAATCAAAAACTTTAACAGTTTTAAAATATAATAGATTATGATTTTTTGCAAATGCTCTGTTAGTAACATTTTAAAAGCGCGCATGTTAATTTAACATTTTAAGTTATGTACATTAACAGAAACCAACATTCTGCAATTTGTATTAGTTTTAAATGATATATATTATATAAAAATTAACATATATTTCTTAATTTAGATACAATATGTTATATTATTTCAATTAATATTTCATTAGAAATGTTAAACTATTTTAATTATGTTGTCATACATGTAAGTTTAGATAAGCATAAATAAATATACTTTAATAAAAATGCCCAAACCGACTTTTCTTTTATACAAATTTAAGCATAATCAAACATTAGAAAAGTCAAAAAATAAATGTTTACGTACCAGGTGTAAACAAAAGTAAAACAATAGATATTATGTTAGAGCAACTGATAAAATAAACTTCTAGTAATTTCAAGGATAATACGTAATTATACACGAGAGCTTCTATTATCATAAATTATTCATGCAAACATTTGTTCAGGTCAGTAGAAATTTGTATAATTTCCAAAGTCTATGGAAAGTTTTGGCGACAACAGCTAACTACTAAAAATATATTATTTTATTTTGTTAATAAATATATTTTAATAACACATGTTTATAATTTGTTTAACATCAAATGACACTTATATTATAAGTAGTAATATATATACAGGATTACGCGATTGAAGTGTTACCAACTACACACAGGCGTTAAAATGATATTGCCAACTACGTGAAATTTATACGAATGACAGCTGTTTATATTCTATCTATATAAGCTACCACACGCATTTAGGTCTAAGTTTTGTAGAACAAAAGTTATTTAGTTATTCGAAATGGAACTCAAACGTAATAGTGTGATTGCGTGAGCTCAAACACCTCAAAGTAAATAATGTGAACTACGAATGGCTACCCAAAATAATTTTCTATCTTAAGTAATGTGTATGGATAGCTTTAACCGCCGATCTCCAACGGTCTCCAATCGTTTTCATAGAGCATGGTGTCAAAATCAATGTACCTTATTATTGGAAAAATATTTTAGAAGTTGCTTTAGAGCCATTTGTAGACCATAGATCTTCCAATAAGACTCGGTCTCGTTCTAATAAGCACCGGTCTCGTTCTCGTAAAGCTCGTGTTAATCAAGAATGGTTAAGAAATCATGTTCCACACTTCATTTCGTGCACATAATGGTTTTTAAATTCGCTAGATGCAAATCTGATGGATTATTCCATCTGAGTCATTTTGAAGAGCAACATAGGGATTAAAAAATATGCCGATATGGATAACTAGAGTTTAGGGTGGTGTGGAAAAGGAATTCTAAGTGTAATTCATTTAATTTGAACCTCGCTTTAATGGATTTGATTTGAAGAGAAATACAAGCGCCCACTTGGAAATTATGTTATGCATGCTCAAATTTTAATGTAAAAAAAAAATTTGTGTCACTTATCTTCCGCAATTTGACTTAAGATAATTTCAGAACTAATTTGTGCATATTTTTATATTTTGGGCCGATTTTTGCCGACTAGAGCGTTCAGAACCATCGATGTTTGTACCACCATGTGCAATCAGTCAGTATATTAGTTTACTGGTTATTTCGAGAAGTAAGCTGCATAAAAAACAAAATGCTTTGTCCGAGTAATCAAAATCTTCTAATATATATTGTGCAAATATGGTAAGATATTTCATACAGGGATGGCATATCTATTATATAAAATGTGAATTATATATCGATATATAGCGTAAAGGAAAAGGTTGCTACGAATATTGAAATCGTGCCGAATATCATTAAATTCTGTTATTAAAACATAATATAAAAGATAGAATATTTAAGATTATTATTTAATTATGTATGTATTTTATACAACTCCCTTTTCTTATCTCCCTTTTGTTTCGTCTTTGATTTGATAAGTTGGAAGGTTACCATTCATTTGTTTGATATTTTTATTATTTTCTTTTATTGCAGTTCAGTTCATGGCATTTTATGTATCATGAAATAATTTATAAAAAAGTATGAAATGTGTGAGGTTATGATCAGTAATAAATCTTTCTTCCGCTATCTTAAATATGAATGCATCAACGGTGATTTATAAATATAAGGTTTCATTTGAGACATTTGATCTCCGTGTTGAACTTGATTTGATAAGTTTTTCAAAGAATTTATTTTTATGCTTGGAGAATTTTACAATATTCTATGAGTTACTCTATCTTTGTTGAGTGTTAATTCCAATGACTGCATTGATATAGTAATAAAATAATCATTTATTATTTTTTTTTTTTATTATTAATTTACTTTTCATATTAGTTATTTAAAAAAGCAAAATATAATTTTTTCCAATAACAATAGTTCTACGTCATCTTTAGATTCTGATGCCTTTTGGGTGCATAATATTTGACTTATCGTAGTCGATTTTATGAACTCTACTGTTGTGGCAACATTTTTATTACATTTGCTTTAGACTTTTCATTTTTTTGATTTCTTATCTATTTGTAGTATTTTGTTGAATTTTATTTTGCCATAAAAAGATATAGTTGTCCAAGTCTACAACTGCATTTGTAAGTTGTTAAATGAAGAACATACCATTTCGTTAAGCACCACCATTATAATTTCATTATGTTTCTCTCATAGAAGTCCTCGTTTTTATTGAAAAAAATCGTTTGCTATGAACAAGAACAGATAGTAATTAGTTGGTGCCAGATTTAGACTATAAGGTGTATGCATAAAAACTTCCCAACCAAGCTCCCACAGCTTTTGGCTGCTCTCGGAGTCATTATTGATATGTATGGCTTGGATTTTGATGGAATACAATTTCTCTACTATTGCCCAAAACTGGTCGCTTCTGAGCGATTGTTATCTTCAGTCCAATTCAGGTGCAATTGTCTACAGTACAATTCTGAGTTTATAATTTTGCCAAAGGAGAGCAGCTCATAGTAGATAATTCCCTGCCAACCCCACCAAACACAAAGCAAAATCTTTCTGCTCGTCAATTCTGGCTTGGTTACCGTTTCAGCTGGCTTACCGCGTTTCGACCACAACCGTTTTCGGTTAACATTATGGTAAGTGATCATGATCCACTTTTTATCACCAGTCATCTATCGCTTCAGAAATGGGTCGATTTTATTGCGATTTAGCACCGATTCGCAGATGAAAATTCGATCCATAAGGTTGTTTTGCGTTAGCTCGTGTGACACCCACACATCGAGCTTCTTTTTGTATCTAGCTTTACTCAAATGGTTCTAAACGATGTCGGATTTTGTCGATTGTCGGACTTGACAAATTCTATGATTTTATCGATATTTTGGACAATCCGCCTTCCAGTGCGTGGTGCATCTCTGGCATTCATCTTTCTTTCTATTTTGTGTGCCATATCGATGGGGAGATGGATAGAGTCAGTATCGAGGACATTTCTTTATTTAGTAGTAATTGCTCATTTAACGCTACTATATACCAAGTCATAAATATTTTTATATTCACAACTCTACGTAATGAATTAAGTTTATTATGATTATATTTATATAGAATAGTTTATTTTAATATAGGAACACATATTATTCTTAAATGTTAATAGACTTTGCGTATTTCCTAAATATTTATTTTATCATAAAACAATTCTGTTTTATTGAAATTTATTGTTATTTAGTGGCTATTGTTTTAATTAAATTCTATTAATTTATTGAGTTATTTTTTGGTTTATATTCCATTGCGAATGTTTTCTTAAACTGAGGCGCAGCAAATACTTCCGTTTAAAATCAATATTTATTCAGTAATTTATTTTCCAAATACTTCAATTAATGTGTTGACATTTGTTTATAAATTTGCTGTATGTAAAGTAATTTAAAGAAAACTGAATTGAAAAAACATTTTTGTTTAACAATTTGTAAAAATAAATATTAACAACAGTAAAAAATGGTATTATTTGGTATTTAAATATTTAGTGTTAGAAAATTAATGTTCTTAATGATGCATACTTTAAGATTTAATTGTGTGTTTTACTATTTTTTTTTTAAATTTTATTTTATTTAATTACAGAATAAATTATAAAAAATACGATCGGGATTTAGATAGTACTTTTTACAGAAGTCAAGAATTCAAATCCAGAGCTTACAAAATTGTAAAGATTCAATTGAAGTGAAAAAATATTATAACGGCAGTAAATATCTACCATATTTCAGTTCTGCCCTATGAGTTTTGGAAACTGATCCATATAATCATATAGATAGTTATGGCTTTAAAAGTATAATAACTATGAAACATCCGAAATCTTACATCAAATAAATAGCGATACCTCGCCAAAGAAGGAGAACGAAGACTATTTGATACGCAAACTAGGAATTAATTCTCTGACAAATTTAAACAGTCTCGAATTAATAAATACAATAAAAAAAGCAGATGATAACTACGGATGACTGAGTCTTTAAGCCCGTTTCCATAACATAGATTACAAACATAATGTGAAAAAAAAAAACTGATCTATTAAATTATTACATGGGCAAATCCTTAGACAATTTAATAGCGCTGACATTCGTTGACAGGCAAAAAATTTTTTTTGAGAATCTTGAGTCATTTATGATTGCAATACAAGTCCTTGTAATATTTAGGGACTAATATAAGAAACACATTTTGAAAAGTGTGTGTGACAATTTGCAGCATTCGTGAAGATCAAAACAAAAACAATCGACCATATCTTATATGGTTGCACATTAAAGAATATGTTAGAAAATATCATAATTAATCAGGATATTGCAACAAAAGTTATTGAATATTTATAAACAACAACATTGTAGGCATTCCATGGAGGATGATGAAGAGGAATCACCAACACACCTTCTGCTACAGTGTCCTGCCTTCGTAAGACATAGACTATCCTACTTAGGGTCGCACTTTTTCTATTCATTAAGAGAGCTAGATTCTATTTCCATAGCTCGTGTCAATGGCTTTGTAGCCAATACCAAGTGGTAATAGGGACAGGTGTCAAATTCTTAGGGTATCACAATGGACCTCATGGTCTAAGTGAGTCTTCGGACGGTCCCACTAACCTAACCTAACCTAACCTATAAACAACAATACAAATGTAAGATATATTTTACACATGAACTGGCGGTTAAACGTAATAATTTTACCAAACACACCGAGCAAACTAATTTGCACTATCCTATAGATTTAATAATAGTTAATAAGTTAAACAGGGTCGTGGTTCTTAATGATATAACAATACCAGTCAAGGGAAACTTAAAGAACGCATACGAGGAAAGAAAGTATAGAGATGTTACAGTGGAAATGAAGCGATATCTATAAACGTAATACTATTTACTGTAAGCAAAGAGGGTATATAAAAGATATATAAAAAATCTTTTTTTCTATTAAGAAAATAAACTCTTTGCTTATAATTGACTTTAAAAATTAAACAGAATATGTTACAGTTAAAATTTAAAACTATACTACAATACTGCCGTATTGTAAGATTATTTTCAAATAGTTTGATGAAACTTAATGCTTTGTAATCCACTAAGGTCATCAAAACATATACATATATATTTACCTGTGCCGAAAAAGAAAAAAAAATTCAATAAAAATAATTATAATTATAATTGTGAATTACAATGAGTAATTTAAATACATAATGTAGAGGCGTTTCTATTAGAATTTAGTGTAATTCGGCGGTGTGAACATTTGGTATTTCAAGTTGATAAAGTAATTTTATTAATAAAAATGTTATTTCAAGCGTCCCCCTTAGAATACTCAATCGCCTAATTAAATATTAGAGATTTAATTTAATGACATTAATTATTGTATAATAGTAATCATTTTAACATTTTTGTTTATATTATATTTTTAGATGTGAATCTCTGAATATAAAATACTGAATGAATGGTGATAAAATAGAAAACAATAAAATAAATAAACAAATAAATTGAATAAAAAATGCAATTACTTTATAAAAAAAATCTTTAATTACTAATAGGTGATGGAATGTATATAATTTATTATAAATAATTGTACAATAAACTCCATATATCTGGGAATGTCTTTACCAATGTCTATACCAATAACTGAAATATCTCTTTGGCCAACTGTTAGAACAGCTTTTATCTGACCGATTTGGTCAACTTTGTTTGATTTGAATTGAACTTAAAATGTACTAAGAATTTTTTACGAATATTGATTAGATAAAATTGTATTCGATTTGTCTACTAAAATAATTTAAACTCAATTTTCTTATCGAATATATAAGTTTAATAAGCAATCAACCAACATAAGTGTAATCAATCACGTTACAAACAATAAAAATTTTATTATAACAAACGCGAGATAGTTGTCTACTGACTCATAATGAACGCACAAACCTAATCGTAATCTCTGGGGGAATATCTCCCTGTAGTTTTCCGTGTAAGCTGCACTCTATCCAACTTAATCTTTATTAAAAATTCTATAGCGTTTTAGTCGTTTAAAACTTATTCGATATGAATAATTTTTAAATTAAATTTTACGCTGTTAAGTTGTTAAATTTATTTGTTTTCTTTCATTTTCAGTTTGATCATTTTTATTAAATATTAAATCGTCGTTATATGGAACATATCGTATCTTGTGTAGTGCCGCTATACGTCATCTGACACTGGCGCGTGCCACAAGCTCCACAAATCGTGCCCCACATTGTCATACGAGAGCGATTTCACTAAAATTTAAACAATTTTAATGGGATTGCGCATTTGAGGGTGAGGATGTCATAGAGCGCAATAATTGTAAAGTGGACAACTCATTACACTTTACAAAACTACAAATTGAAGGGGGTAAATGTCACTTTTAATGGGGCTTCTCATATTCTTATGCAAATTACGCTTTTGCAATTTAAAATGAAAATGTTTCATTTATAAATGACATAAAAGTTTGTTTTTCTTGAAGAGACAGCCATCGTAGTCCAGGGTATATGCGTGGGCACAGATATTAGCTTTGTTTAAAGTAATATTTGTAATTGGCATTTATTAGTTTTAAATGTCTTGCCTCGAATATAGAGAATATAAATAAGTGGATTAAAGAATTTGAAGTGATGTATTTAAAATGTATTATTAAATATGGAAATAAGTTTGATGTTAATAAATGTTTTTCTTCAATTAAGATCCATTTTTATATGCATAAAATTATTAACAACTACAGAAGATCAAGAAAACATTTTTGGATGAAACTTTATTATAATTATATGTTAAAATATTAATATAGGACAGTATATTATTTTCTAACATAATTTATTAATAATTATCTTAGCATCTTAGCACACTTGATTGTATCGAGATCTTAATATTAGTAAAAAAATAATTTTTTTTTTAAATTTTTGGAACCATTTCTTTGTTGGATTTGAACTCAAATCTAGTAGTTCTAGTATATAGCTATCGATTTATTACGATGGTCAACCAGAAATATAGTTTATACGTCAAATAATATATATTTTAAATATATAAAAAATTTTGATTATTAATAATTTTTTTTAATAAGTACTATCATAGTATGTATGTATGTTTATCATTTTTTCGAGTCAGCGCAACTGGGCACTTTTACTCTTTGCTAGCTGACTAATTATTGACTAATTTGTAAATCTCTCATAAGCTTCATAATTATTCAGTGATTGATCTAAGATCTGCGTACCTCACCGTGCGGAGACTGATTACTCTAAGATTAGATAGTGGTAAGTAGGATAAGCTGTCAATTTTTGCATATAACTTCAGGGCTCTGTCCCTTATGTATTTTTTGATAGGGTCTATTCTAAGGTCTCTTAGCATGTCGTTTGTGCGGATGTACCAAGGCACTTTGAAGAATCTTCGGAGGGCCTGACTTTGAGCGACTTGTAGCTTCTGTATAGTAGAGTCAGCAGCTTTGCTATACACGACACACCCATAAAGTAATGCTGGTCTAATTATCTGGCTATAGATCAGTTTTCTGTTCTTCACGCTAAGGTTGCTGTGTTTAAAAAGTGGTTGTAAGCGTTGCAGTGTTTTAGCGCAACTGCTTCTTTTGACTTGTATATGCTTATGCCAAGTGAATCGCTTATCAAACGTGATACCTAAGTATTTAATGCTATCCTCCCAATTAATCACTATGTCACCAACTCTTACTTTCGGTGGATGTTGCCTATGTTTACGTGTAATAAATAGGGCTTTAGTTTTCTCATTGTTAATTTTTATTTTCCATTTATGGAAGAACCCCAGGATGAGATTAATATGCTCCTGCATCATGTTAGTCACATTTCTGGCAAGTTTATCAGAGTATAACAAGCATGTGTCATTTGCGTATAATGATAATACCGAAGGACTTAGCATTGGGATGTCAGACGTGTAGATGGGACAGCGCACTGTCCAACAAGTGGCCCCATTGAGTTGAAAGATTAGTCGAAGTAGACCACGAAACTACTTGGGTCCTTTTTCGTTCTTCGATTTTCGGATGTTGTTATTGAGTGCGAATAGCTAAGAATTTTTATAGCTTCCCTGGCCCACGGTTTCGGCAACATGAGTTTGGTCTGTCTACAAGTGCTCAACTCTCTCCATCTATTAATATGAAGTGAGGTTATCCACTTATGGACATAGACTGCCGTCATGTAGTAAATCAATGGTATTTTGGGCTCTGGGTCAAAGAAATTATGGCTTGATCTTTGCTTTGCAAGTTCATCTGCCTTCTCGTTTTCCTCAATACCGATGTGTCCTTTAACCCACACATGTCTTGACTTAAATTCTTTGTTCATAATTTCACTAATTTTATTGACATTATTGCATTATTAATAGAAAGCATAATGCCAATTATCCAAAATTTTTTAAAAAATATTGATTCCTTAATTATGCTGTTCACAAATATTTAAAAGCTTTCCATCATTGGTTTAATATAGTATAGATTATGTTTATTATTTTTGATTCACTTCAATGACTCATTTTAATATTTTTTTATATTTATTTAAACACATTTATTTGCCTTTAAATTAGAAACTTTCATATGGAAACTATAATAGCCTAGTGTATATTACAACACTAATATATTTTATGTGGTAAATCAATCAATACACAAATAAATTGACACTCAATTGTTTCGATAATGATAAGTTAAACAATAAAAACCAAAGCTACTTCAATTTGTTGTCATAAATGTAAAGCAATGTAACAGAAATTACATATATCTAGGTTGTTTGTTGTTCAAGCCGTTGTTCCGAGCAACATCGGCATAGAACTTGGTACTTAACGAACATGTGCTACAAATTATCGCATTTAAAATTCCCGTGAGACTTATTAGGTAAACGCATAATAACACTAAATAGGTACTACGTTTAAGGATTTCGATATGTAAACGCAACACACGAGTGTATGGTATGAGCCAATAGCAATATTCCTTATATTTGAGTACCGGTCTTTAAACACACAATAATTATCAACGCAATTTTATAAGTAATTGATCATTTTAAAGACGTTTAGTAATGTAAACATGGTTAATACTACAATTTTTACACTCGTAGGGATTTACAGAAATATGAGTGACAATGTTCTAGTTCTCATACTACATTGTAATTTGTTACTAAACAATATGAAACTGAGTACTTTAATCAGTTATGGTTTCTGCGTGCTACGTACGTAGTTCTATTAAATTGCAGTAGACATTAGTGTAATGATGTTTAAACACTTTCACATGTTCAATAGACATATCAAAAAGGTTTGACCTAGAAAACGCAGTACTGCTTTTAAATATATTAAATATGTTAAATTTAATATAGAAGAAAAAAGAAAATATTTCGTATTAGAAAAATTTATATTAGTAAGATATACAAGGTAATTATACAGAGCCAATTATGATATCTGAATAAATGGCAGTCCACACTTCAACTAGTTTTTGTCGACAACAACACCACGTTTGACAGCATTTACCACGGCAGTATTTGGGAGGCACTCAGATCCAAAGTAGTGCAATACGTTGATCTCAAGTTCAGAGTGGTTTATAATGGTGAACTCTCAGACAACATTGCAATCAGCGGATGACTATGCCAAGGATGCTTACTTTTATCTATCGTCTTTCACATTGTCATCAACATTATTCTGCAAAACTTTATTGATGGAAAAAGAATAGGCTTTTATTGAAACTTTGTTAAACAACTTTCTTGCTGATAAAATTTAAAATTTCGTCAACAGATGTCTTCGATATATCCTCAAGGTGTGGTGGCCAACTATCATCAGTAAGTCCGATTTATATGAAAAATGTAAATTGGAACCAGTAGCCAATTATATAAAACTACGAAAATAGTGGTCACGGAAATTTGTCGACAAGCTCCTTTTTGGAACTCCCAAGGTAGCCATAAAAGGGGGCGTTCAGAAATCACATGGAGGACATTGTAAAAGGAAATCGAGAATTACGGAAAAACGTGAAAAGAGCTGATGATTTTGGTGAAAAACAATTGTTTGGAATATTTACTCCAATGAGAGATACACGAATTGATGATGATGATAAATTATGAAATCTATTACGCCAAATGTGTTTATTATATTAATGTAATGTATATTGAAATTTCAAACCACATAGTGAACACTGGTTAGGTTGGAATAAAGTTCACCATTGACTGTTAATCTCAGTGAAGTGAAGAAGTTTGCCTAGCAATGTATATAAATCTAAATTTGCTATTAATATGAATTTTTGCAACTCGTTCACAGGCTACCACACCCATTGTGGGACTTCATTACTTCAGTAAAGCATGTTGACGTCTTCAATTTTTCAATATTTTCTTTATATTTTATGGTCACATAATTATAATTAATATTTAGGCATAATATTGTACAAATTATTAACATAGCTTGATGGCTTGATTGTATTAATTTATTTACTGCATTGGTAAAAAAATATTTGTCTTGATTATTTGTCATATTATGCTTAAATTAAATTATGCTTAAAATTATTATTGATCACTGAAGTGATTTTAATTAAAAAATTAAATAATATTAATTAAATAATTGATCCAGAATAAGAAAAATCATTGATCAAGTGAAGTCAATGTTTTGTAACTCTTTTGATAAATGGATCAAAAGTCACAAACACTAATTGAAAAAGTTTAGGTTCCATTGCGTATCTTCAAAATTATAATCTACTACATGTTGTTTTAAATATATTCTTTTGCTCAATGGATCCAAAGTTAAAAAAACTAAATCAAAAAGTTTAGACTTACAAAAGTTAGATTTCATATTTTAAAAGGGATTGTTCAAAGAAGTAATTGATATAGAGGTACACGACTACACATTAGAAAATATATATCTGTAGTCATGCCATCAATTAGTAATTACATGACAATGTAGGGTACGTCCTATACTAATGTACACTACATGTTAAAATATTGTGACGAGCTGATTTTACCAGTATCTCTAATGTATGTACATATCATTCTTATTGTAATATAATGTACCCTATTATATATACAGTGTGTAACGCTTATTGTAAAAAAAAAATAAATAGATAAGTAATATCTAAACAGAGAATTTAAAGTTTAATTAGTAAACTTTAAACCTCAAATTTTTGTTTATTAAATTTTTTATGTTCATATTAACTTTATTGATATTAAAGAAAAAATTTTAATTAAAAAAAAAGATAATTTATATTAGTTAGATAAATTTATATAACTCTATGTTGGCTTTGAGTGAACACGCGAGCCCATGGTTTATATATGATAGGGTTAGTTCATTTCCTGATAGTTTTGTTTAAAAACTTTATACTGACAAATAAATCAATAAATATTTTCAAAGACCACTGATGATGAATATACCGTGATTTTCAAAATAACTGTATGGTCAGGTGAGCACAAGAATTTTGTTAATATAAAAATTATTTTGGATTTGAAAATTTCATCATTAAATAATTTATCCCGCTCATATCACATCAAGTTTATTTTAATTTAATTTCATTCGAATAAATATTTTGTCATAAAAATCTTCTATTAACAAAATCTTTTAACAAAATGTTTGCAATGTGTCAATACGTTTTCAAATTCTATCTAGTTTATATTATGTATAGTAATTGCCCGCTCCCAGTCATATATTTAATAATAAAGCATTAATTTACTGTGGGAACACAAACTATATATATTTAGGAACCAAATATTTTAAGGAAATTTACTAAATAAATTTTGCAGGACTAACTAACAATCAATCAAAACAATAAAAAAATACATATTGTATGACTAATCTAATTTAATGGTGCTGACACTGAATGTTAGCTATTTATTATAATTATTGGAAATTTGTTAAACTTATTTCTTATATGGTACTAACATAACACAGAAATCTTTAAGAGCAGTAAACATTTCATATTTAACGCCACTTAAGGCGTAACAATTAAGACCTCCTCAGCCGGAAACGGACGTTAACATTAATTCATAAATGACATTATCATAATTATTAATTGTCACAAAAGCTCTCGTAAATAATTAACGTCTTAAGCACTGAGGATAGGAAACATCAATGGTTCTGTACAATATTATTTGGTTTTGTACTGAAATTCATTTTATACTCGTACAACGAAATTGTTTCCTTGATTTTGCGTGTCAAATACTAATTTGAAGTTAAAAACTTATGGCAATAACGAATATTGAGCAAACTTATTACAAAAACTAGGAAATAAAATTCATTTGCAGTGCGTTTCGAAATTATTTTTATAAAAGGGTTGTGATAAAAGGGTAGCAGATATTGCTATCATATAATGTAGAATTAGTTGAAGTTTAAAATATAATCCTTTAAACTGAAAGCGGTACTCTTGGAGTTCAGTCTAGTTGGAGATGTCAACGCAGTTCAATATTTCTCTAATCTGTGTTCCCAATCGTAGGGATATTTTCGAATTTTGCAGACCAGACAAGCTAGCCAGACGCAGTTCAATATTTCTCTAATCTGTGTTCCCGGTCGTAGGGATATTTTCGAATTTTGCAGACCAGACAAGCTAGCCAGACAGGGTACTTCAGGACCTCAATCGGAACACCTAAACAATCTATGCATATCATTGATATCATGCAAACTGTTACTGAGTATTTCCTGTACCGAATTTTTTAATAAAAGATGGGAAGACTCAACGACTTGCAGGCATCGGTATGCAGTTTGGCCACGTTCCAACAAAAAGAAATTCAATATTCTCATTTAGATATCACTTAGAAATATTAGTCTTGTAGTAGGTTAACTTACAAGTTACTGTATTTTAAGTTACCATGCTAGAAGATTAAATCTCCCTTTTAATCATACCTTCCCCAGTTGTGGAGAGGACGATGAAAGTGCCTCTCATCTATTTTGTTTTTGTCCAGTACATGTGCCACGCCGCCTAACCGTTTAAGGGGCCATCTTTTTTGAGGTTCTTGGCGAACTGCAAGACTTCTCCATAAATAGCACTATAAGCTTTGACAAAGGTTTTAAGTGGTACTAACCCCAGAGTTTTTAATTATACGGTAACACAATGTGCCTGTAGGCCTAAGTGGATCCCTTGAGATCGCTGATATAACTTAACCTAACCTGTAAGCGCTTTTTAATTATTTCTTTTATCATTTTAAAAATATTTTATGTTTATTTATTTACAATAATCACTCCTTTTATTTGTGAAAAGATCAATTTTAGTAAAAAAAATTTTAGTTATTCTATAAAAGTATCTTTATTAAATTCGCATTTTAATCTTACTAAAAATATATCTAACTCCAATAATGTGTGTTTAATAAAACTTTAGGGGACTAAATCACTTTTAGTAACTAGTGGATCGAATTTAATATTCCGAACTTACTTCGTTGACGGAAAATAAAGATGGCGATTTCATAAGTTATAGTATACAATATCTTGTTTGCTCCATATTTTCTTTTAAGTTAATCTATTAAACTGTATTTGTACGAGTAAATGGTTCAAAGAACAAATTTTGATAATTTATTGGTATACTTTTAATTTAAAACATGTATTTAATTATAACAACTTTGGCAGTTGTTGCTGTAATTCTAGAAAATAAAATAAAACTCAAATTCCTCCTCGAGATGCGGGTGTATGACCAAATAAGTTAGCTAATGGTGTTGTCATAAACGTTACTTTTTTCTACTCCATCTTGATTTTAATATATCTGAAATAGATATACAATTATTTTATCCATATATAGAATAAATTCAAGTTCTAGAAAGCATTTTAGTATTTCAATCCAATCATTACTTTTCAATCAATCTAAGATGTATTATATACCAGATTTAGAATTGATTTACTTAAATCGAGCATTAGTCATACTTAGATCTGAACACAGTGAGGTAACCACCTCAAAAATTAGAAATGAATAGGGATTATTTTTGTTGTCAAAAAATAGGTTAGAATGACGGACTTGTATACGAAAGCTCATATAAACTCAAATAATTGCCCGTTATAATACAAGAGAGAATATTATATTTTTATTAATATATATATAAATCCACAATGTTTCTTTGAACATTGTTGTTTTCAAATGTACAGTCCTCTTTTTGATATAAACTAATGTTTATGTTTATAAAGTTCCCACTTTTTTTGTGTTGTGTTCTCTTCTCACATGGGTCTAGGTAGTAAACGGAACGCACCGAAACGATTTTGACCAGGTTTTTAATGTGCTTAAATCGGTATTACATATAGTTTTAACTTCAGTTTATGACATGCAAACAATTTTCGAAATGGTCCTTCAAAAACTGGGCACATCGCAAAATACTGGGTCAAAGTGAACTTCGTAGGATAATAGATATTGCTTAAATTCAGAATACTAATAAAATATAGTGCTACTACTAACTCTTAAAAAATAATCTTGTTTAGGTACGTTTTTTAAGATATAAATTCAAGATTCTTTTGCAGAGTATATATTGTTGAAAACCTAATTGCTATAATCATTAATTTGATGTCATTGTCGACACTTATTAAGAATCGTTTAAAGTGTGGTACTTTAGAACATATCAAGTGGATTTTTGGAAGATAACAAAATTTAAACTGAACAAAAATTTACTTTTATTTGATTAATTAGAAAATGTTCCAAACTGCCACTACGGACTTTTTATGACTATATTGATAATCATAGATTCTTTATATTGTTTTGTTATCTAAACTTATATATGGAAACACTATCTGAAAACTAGTAAACGAGGTACCCTTTAGTAGCAATTTTAGTAGTATGATTCAAAAATAATTAGGTATAAAGAATGTGTTCTGGTATTATCAGATGATTGAAGTACAGAATGGAAATGAAGCATTTTTTTACTTTAATATGAGTAAGTACCTCCCACGAAAGATAAAGTAAATAAAGTTAGAATAAACTTAACCTTTATAAGTTTATTATTAATACCGATTATCAGTAAATACAAAATACTATTAAAAGTTATTAAAAAAAGATAAAAGATTATGAACGTGATATATTACAATATATGGAAACTTATAGTTTTTGAAAAAGTGTGTTATGAATCTTCATATATTTTAATTAAAATGTAGTAATGTATTTCAAGTTATTATTAGCTAAGATACCCTAAAAAGTGTAATTGACATGGGAGGGAAATGGAAGAAAAATAATAAAGGAACTGCCGTAAAAGTATGTTAAGAACCGAGAACTGTAGTGAACCAGAAAAGTTATAAAGAATTCATGATGATGAGCTATGTATTGGCGCGAAGAAGTTTGGGTGAGAAAACATAGTTAAGCATTCGATAAAAGGAGAAAAAATGAACAGTTAAGGTGGCATTTTTAATAAGACAAATACTTTACAACTTGTCTTTCGTGTCAACAACTGCGGGAGTAGAGAAGTATCTCATAAATATTTTATTTTTTGGTGAACAAAAACTTCTGTACTCATTGAGTGGGAATGGAATTATTTATCTCTTGTGTAATTATGTAAGGAACATATTGCACCAAATAAACTTTGTTTGAGTTTATAAATTCAAGGAAATATTATTATATAGTTAAAAACTTAAAGATTTTTTTATATATAGATAAGTTAAGATATTTTAAATGTCAGTACACTATGTTTACAACTATAATTAAATTGAAATCGATCTGTATAGTCATAGGTTTTGTAAACAATATATGTAATAAATACAATAATAAGTATACAAAAGTTTCATTTAAAAAATTTGTATATTTAGTATTCAAAACAATAACATGTATCTAAAGTTCTTTTTATTACAACTAATTTGAATATCTTATTTATGCTCTATATATGTATAATTAGCTGGAATATGTCTAGTGATTTATCAATACATACTTAAAATAGAAGTGTTTGACCTACATATACATAACTAAAACGTCTCTCGATATTTTTCTTCTCAGACTTGTAAAAGTGTTGAAAGAGGGACATCAGGTGTGTAACCAGCGGGTTTGGATGCATATATTTGCTTTATATATACCTACATCTGCATAACAAAGGTTCATTTGATCATTCGTAGTGTTTTAGATTGAAAATGCTGCATAATTGTCAGGTTTGAGTCTGCTGCAGTACCCCATAATTGGGTTCCATAACTCCATATAGGTTTCAATACAGTTTTATATATAAGCAGCTTATTGTTGAGTGACAGTTTGAAATTTCGGCTGAGGAACCAAAATAAGTTTTACAATTCGAGACCCAAAGCTTTACGCTTTTTGAATATGTATGGTTTACAGGTTAGTTCACTATCCAGATGTACGCCCAAGCATTTTGTTTTTACAGCTTGTGATAATTGAGTATTGTTTATTAAAACTGGCGGGCACGTACAATGTTTACTAGTAAATGTTACATGGACAGATTTTGATTCATTTGGTTTAATACGCCAATTTCCAGAGAGAAAGTGAGAGTGAGAGAGAGAGATAGAGCATTCCGAGAGTAACATTGTTAAGGCAGGTTTGCAGTCTGGTGGAAGTGCGGATTGGGTCACTCTCATCGGTAAGGGGAAGATCCGCAGAATATAAAAAATAAAGAGTATTGGTTCCATTATGCTACATTAAGGTACTCCTGCTCCTATAAAATGAAGTACTGCAGTTTTGTTTCCATGCTAATGAAAAACTGCCTTGCCGAGAGGAATGATTTAATAAATATGAAAAAATTTAGGGGTAGATATAGTTTTAGTTTGAAAAGAAGGGCTTCATGCCGTACTCGATCAAAAGTTTTTAAAATATCTATAAATGCCGCAGTGCAATATTTCTTACCATCTATCGCACTATGGATATGTCTGACAAGTCTATGAATTTGTTCTATTGTGCTATGTTTTTGGCGAAACCAAATTAATGGTCAGGGATGAGCTTGTTTTGTTGAATAACCGGTGTAAGGCGCTTTAGAAACAGGATTTCCATAACTTTCGACAGAATCGGAAGGAGACTTATTGGGCGATATGATTTGACGTCTTCTAGACTTTTCCCTGGTTTCGGTATCATGGAAATTTGCGCTATCTTCCACTATGGGGGAATTAACCCCGTTTATTCGGTTCAAGTAAGTAAGAATCTCTCACGGTATTTTCTACCTACTGCTAAAAAAATTTGAATTCAGGAAAATTTTTTTGGTGACATGACTTGGATCAAAACGAGTTAAAACGAGCAAATATAGTTTCTCTCTTACTGACTATAATTCTAGTTTGCATTAAACGACAAAGTTTTGATTTTGGTTTGCGTTTAAAGCAAAGATGGATTAAAGTAATAAGAAGTTATAATGTGTGACTCTTAACAGTTATGATCTATGAGTAGTACATCGAATCAAATCGATATGGAAAAAGTGAAAGATACTATGAGATGTATTAACGAGATGTTTATATTGAAAATACTTAAGATACATGTTTTTGTGCTGAAAAAAAACAGCATACGTCGTATTAGGGGTGTTAAAATTGATTTAATAATTTTTCATGGAATGAGAAGTACATTTCAGGTTTTAACTATTATAATAATATTTATTAATAATAAAGGGAACTCTATTGTTCTACTTATACATACATATATACGTACATCTGTTGTAAATATATAAATTATAATAATTGAATTTCTCTGAAAATTTTATAAAGTTAAACTAATTTAAGCATTACAAATAAACAATCGGATGTAATAATTTCACATATTTTTAACTGCTGTAAATAATTGCTTAATTATGTAAATAGCGTAAAAAATAATAAAATTTAAGGCGCGAACAGTTCACCTGCACTTATGAGTAATATTTTTTAAATGTTATATAAATAAAAAATATTTTTTTTTGTAAAAAATATTATTTACTATAAAATAAAATTGATCTGACAATCTTGTTCGATAGTTATCTGTGCAATTTTAGTTACTATAAAATAATTGTTTAACTTTTTTACTGATTCTACAAAAAAAAAAACAACAATACTAAATGTATTTTATAACAATTGAATGAAGTACAGTCAAACTTTTCTATAAAGAGTCGTTGACTATTCCGACCCCGATGACTTTGTTATAGAGAAGCTAAAAATAATATTATTTTTATCTTTTCGGTGTTTTGAATGGTGGGTTTGCTGTACTTCCCATTCCCCAGTTCCCATAATTAACAATTATTCATCTGCATCTTACTACTATTTTTCTCTCAAGAAATCAAGATATAAAAACTGTATCCATTTCTTTAAACTTGGGTTATTTAATAGGTTGTTATTCTTGCCTATTAACAGCTTAACAATTATCAAACTAGTAATTCCCTAAAAACCAGGCTCTAAACAGCCAAGCGGAAAATGCTAATTATTTCTCCTTGTGGACTCCTTGGCACGGTTGCCACTTGAAAATTTTTTTCTGTACCAAAATTGGTTTAAAAAGGTACCATTTCTGTAAAAAAAATTTTTTTGGACCTTTTTGTTTTCTCGTTCTGTGTTTTTCATAGTGTTATAAATGAACAAAATATAAAATAGTGCAAAGTTGCATTATAAAAAAATTAATTGAAATATCCACAATAAAGTTGGGTCGTCAAAAATGTACCAGTTTTTGAACATGAGTACCAAACGAAAAAAAAAAAAGTACCAATTTTGGTACTAAAGTACCATAAGTGGCAACCGTGCTCCTTGGTTTCGCCAGTATAATCTAACCTAACCCAATAAATGGATTAGAGATGGTTTCTCTGTCACATAAACAATACAATAACGTAGAAGAATTAATTTGAATAATTAATTAGTAAAAAAAAATTTGTTAAACATCAAGAAATGATATTCAGATGCATTAGCGACATATTACTAGTATTATATGTAAAATTTATATTGCAATGAAACAATATACCCCAAAATATTAACTTTAATTTTTGTATTTTCATATATTAAATATATATATCTATAGATTACATTTGCTTTTACTGGTGCAAACAGTACATTAAAAATACGGGTACCCATTTCTAGAAAGTCTGCTTACTTTGGCATGTAAATTTAATACATAACTTTTTTATATTTAAAGAAATTAATTATTTCTATATAATAAAAACATCAGCTTGGATTTCGCATAACTGCATGATTTGTGTATCATTTTATTTTATATTTAAACAAATTATTTTTTGATAATTACGACAAACGATATATTGACCAACTGACTAGCCAATTCAAAAGATTCTTTTTCATGTTACTTATTTGGTATACATTTTATATTAAATTGAAACAATAACTTATTTTTAGAAGCATATTTTTATATTATAAATTATGCAAACAACATGAGAATTATAAGTGTATTTTTTTTAGGATGTCAGTACTTTCAGTTGTGCATTCCATAATTTCTATATGCAAGAATTTTTATTGAAAAATAATAATATATGTAGGTAAATATAAGTAAATGATAAAAGCAAGAGTCAATCAAATATTATTATATATTATACAAATACAGTAATTCGCCCTATAACGCGGTACCCTTATAAGGCGTTTTCATATTAGGCGATTTTAATCCCCCGTATAACGCGGGGATTTGTATAGTTCATAATTTGCTTTGCGTACCTTTGCACGTGTGTACACGGGGTATACGAGAATATCCCTATAACGCGTTTTTCTATAACGCGGAACCAATCTAGGGGGGATTACTGTACATATATTTTATATATATGTTTCTATGTGCAATTTATTTATTTCTATAAGCAATTTATATGCATTTCAATGTGTAATTTTAACATTAAAGTAATGTAAGTGTTACTTAAAAATGCTTGTAATTATTTCAAATTACTGTTAAGGTATAATTGTTCAGATTATCAAGCCACTACTGTACATACAACTTTGTTTTCTATATATTTGACAAACAGTACAAACCTTTGCTGTTTTGAAAAGCTATGCTATCGAGTATCTAGTATCTATGCTACATATATTGCTATGGTTGGGGTGAAATGAAAATTATTTAATAATACGTATTTGAAAAATGTTCAAATTTTAAAATATATATTTAATTACGTAAAATTTTTCATGAAAAAAAAACTTTTCTACAGAACAATCAAAACCAATGCCAACGATTATTGCCATGAACTGAATAAATTTTGTTAACGACTCATAGCTAGCTAACCGATATTTTTGGTAAATATTTTGATATATGAATAAACAAATATATAAAACCCTACAATATACTATAGCAGTTAAATGCATGTGTATTACTTTTACAATGACCTCAAATTTTATTCATAAAAACAAATTTAAATTTAAATATGCATCAACATGAACTGCAATAAATAGAAAATGCAATTCCATTTTTAATAAAAAAGTGTAACAGAAGCACGTAAATTGGCAGGATTGCACTATGTGCCAAGTTTGTGGGTAAGAGAATACCTGAAAGGCGCTTTCATTAAACGAGCAAATAACACTGCATAAAGGAAGTAAATTGTGCAAGTGCACAACTGTTACAGGTACGATGCAGAAGTGCTGCAATCCTTGTGCAACCTCAATTTGTGCATTCATACAGCTATGAAATTTTAAAACACACTTAAAGATAAACAACGATTTCAACATTTTAGCAGATACCTTAAATTCCTCTGCATATTTCATTCGGCGAAGTTATAGTTGCATGCATAGAAGTCTGCAACATTTGTGTTCTGTGGCATCTTCAAATGAATGAATTTAATTGCCTGTAAGCTGAAGTACATGTGTATCAATGCGGATTTTCCGTTTCGACTATTCCGCATTTGGGTTAGAAAATTTGCAATTCAAAAATGCATCTCTATGCATCTCTCTGCATCTATGCATTTGTTTGGTTTGCTGTCATTCCCTTTGACTTTGTGTCACATATAAAAGAGGCGTTTATACGCAAGCAACTGTTTTCAGTTTGAATTAAAATTCATGTGCATAAAATCGATGTTTCGTTTAGTTCATGACATGAGGGGCGGGGAAACACTGCAAGACAAGCACTTTATTATATAGCTAGCTTTGGTAAAACTATTTATTAGCGATATGGAAACAATGTTAGTGGCGTATAAGTAACTATTTTATACTATTTTAAATTATAATTAAATTGCATTGATAGTTAGTTTTAAATTCTCAAAGCTAACATATAATTTTATAGAATATTAAAATACGTTAAATATATACGGAGATAATAAATAAATACAGAGAAAAACAGAATAGTTCGCTTTTAATTTAATTTTAATTCAGAAATAAACAGTGAATTTATATTAAGTAACAGCTCGAAAAAAAAAACAAAATATGAGGCCTATTCACGAGTTCGAGTAATGTGCTCGGTAATCGATTTTGGTATCAAACCTGGAGGAAAAATCTTTTAAAGGTACAAATGGCCAGTACCATTTGCATGCCCGATTCATACCCGACTCAATTGAGTCATACATGCCTACGGACTAACATTTCCCCCACATTCTCAGCTCAAAATCCTGAAAATCCCTGCAGTACGACCAATTAAGGTATTCCTTCACAGAGCAGGTTAGAAGAGCACTTAGCGTGCTTTCACTCCGATTGTGTACTAAGTATTTCATCCGCTCTAACAATGTTTATTGTTCTAGAGATTATACACTTTTATAGGCTCCACTCTTCAATGCTTGCCAACATCTGCATTACCATAGTAGAAGGACTGGCTTCACCAATTAGTGTCTCAAGATTTTGTCTAATATCTACGAATCTTATACAGTCTTTTATTATATGGTCGGGACTCTCTATTTTATCGGGACAAAACTGGCAGTACGGGTTACTTGCCAGCCTGAACCGGTATAAGTATTAACAAAAGCAGTAATGCCCCGTAAGGAATTGCGTTAATTGAAATCTGAAGTCTCCACATCGTCGGTTAATCCAAACTTTTATATTTAGAATCAACGAATGCATCCATCTTGAGTCGTGAGCACATCTAATTGTGCCGATTTGTAAATTATTGTGAAAACAACAGAGATTCTGTTATAAATATCTATATTATGCCGAAATCAACTAAACTTAACCAAACACTAAACTTCAGCTGTACTAGAAGCATTATTATTTATTTATTTTCTAACTGATGACTGATCGTAGATCAGTATATCTTCCCGTGCGTCTTGAGGTGGACCTAAGGTTTGTTAGAGCGGGTTTGGGCAACGTATCAACTTTTGTGAATAATTTTAGGGCTCTAAATAAATAAATAGTTTAAACAGTATGAAATGGCTTAATATAATATAAAATTTAATATAATTTAAGAAAATGTTAATCTTTAAAATTTGACATATTTTAAATTATATATTGGTTTTTAAAAATATTTTATAATAAATTTTTTTTTATTTTCTAATTATGAAAATAACTTATAAATAATACATATTCGGAGTAAATTTTTTTCTTTTATATAAGAAAGTAACGATATTACGTTAGCTAAGCCTTTGCATTACTTCACGTGGATTTTGTTATTACTGATTTGCAATTTTAATACGTTATTCGGTTATCGGTCGTGTTATTCGAAGTCGTGAATAGAAGTCACACAATAGGCCTGAAGAGCTAAGTGGATCTCTTGGAGTCGCCGGTATAACAGAACCTAACCTAAAGCAAGACATTATATATGGTAGAAGTAGAAAAATTCTGTGGTTTCTATTTTTCGCAAGTTAGCGAAAGTCGTTGATTATTTTGTTAATAATCGTTTTCCAATATATTTTTTGTATCCTCATCTATTACATTGTGGCTCGTAATTTAAGTAAGGCTTAGGTAAATAAATGTTCTGACTTGAATAATATTTAAGTCTGTTTTTAGTTTTAAGTTATGGTTATGAAGGACTTACGACTGCTAAATTGGCTCTGAATGGTCCATTTTAGTGTGATATAGTTATTTAAACTTGTCCTTTCCGATGGTTTGCGAGCTTATTTTATCATTTTTTATTCCCATCAGAACTTGACAGCTATAATTTCGTAAAAATTAGTTCTTCGCATTTGATATTACTATTAAACTAGTGGGTTCACTAATTTGCTTAATTACTAACTTAGTAATTAGTGTAATATAGTATTTATTAAATTTGTTTAATAGGGTTACGAACTTATTTATATCCACCGTAAATGGATAATTAATATACGAAAATCCTGACTTCATCACAAAACACATAAAATACACGATTAAATACAAAAGGGAAGTTCTCATATATGTATATACGAGTATATATGTATGTATTAAAATTGTAAAGCAAAATTACTTAAATGCCATCCACATGTGATAAAAAGTGATATCAATGTTTTTATAGCAAAGAATCTAAGTTTCCGTATCTCTACAGTTTGTACAGCTCGACACACATAATATGGTATACGACTATAGCTGTAGTCGTTAAAAACACAATAAAAATAAAACGGATTACAGGATTTTAATTACACCAGCGAGCCTGTTTGTTTGCGGTTAAGCGGTTACTTTGTTGTGTTTTGCTCCCCCAACATATTCCAATCTTTATTGCTAGTCGGGAAAACAGGCAGGAAAGCACATGTGAACCAGGTATGAATTTACGACGGCATGTATTCAGCCGAATTGTCGCATGTGGTTAATGTGCTTGGTTGCAGCCTAGGAGGACAGCAATGCTAATGTATCTAAAAGGGTTAGATGATAGCGGAAAGCGCGTAATTTACAATGCGCGTACATTTACGCTTTGTAGTTTTTTATTATTTAAGTCCTGTCGCTTTATATAATGGATTGCTATTATAAAACCGTGATTTTCACTTACTTATTATTTATAAAGCTTTGTGTTTGCATAACATTTTAAGTGCAAACATTATTAGTAGGCAACCTTCAGCGTTTAAGTATTAAAATGACAAATGTTGTCCTTAGATAAATTTTTAAAAATCAACACTATTTTAAATTAAAATTGTTTTACATTTACACAAGTGAATTACTCACTCCACTGGTAAACCAGGTCAACCAAATATTCGATTTAAAAGAAAGTCACATTTTAATAATTCAAACTCTTTCCCTTTTGGGTAGCTACTAGCTACTCTCACTCAGATTAAAACACTCGTCGTATACTGTTTGTACTCGTCGTATATCTTTCAGTTTGCACTGCGCTACTGTGCAAGGCCATTTTATGTCCATTACTCATGGAAGTAATTTTATGGCCCATAAAAATGCTAACATTGAACTTATAAAGGCTAATGGATAGATGGAACGCTTTAACAGTTTTTCATGCATTTTAGACGTCTTCTGTGGGCAAATATAGGCACTTGTGAATGTCATGTCAATAGCTGCGGCAAGAACTAATGAATTATTAAATAGTGTTTAATATTATTTTATGTGCAGTCACGTTCCAACTGAGTACTGCACTTTAATTTCTCATCCTTTTAAAACGATACAGCAGAAAATAATTTTCTTATGTTTAGAATGAAAGTGATAAAGTTTGAGTTTTGTCCGAAGTTAGGTTATGTTTATCATTAATTAAATATTTTGTGTGAATATATTAAAATATTCTCATTAATATATAATTAGTGTCAATGTTTGGCATTGACACTATATATATATAAAAAATATAGAGGTTATACAAGATTTTTAAATTAGAATATATAAGAAGAAATCTTCTTATGCAAACTTAACAACAGCTGTTGAAAGAGTCTGAAAGACTCTTTTTTTTCAACCTTGTTTTTCTATTCTTATGGTATGGAGATGGACATGTTTATGTCAACCTTGTTTTTCTATTCTTATGGTATGGAGATGGACATGTTTATGTTGTCTACATGTATAGTACTTACAAATTAAAAAACATATAATCTACCAGTGCTGATATGATATTTGATTTTGGAATTGATTCTAATATTAGATGAGATTAATATTCTTTTTCTGGTTCAAATCAAAGCCCGACTGTCATAAAAAATATGGCGTCAGGAGATCCCATCTACTTTCAACCAAAACCATCTTCTCAGTCCCACCGATTTTGGTGCTGATAATGTACGTTTGACACAAGCTATGAGAATAAATCAGCTTTTTAGTTAGGTGATTGCTCGGAATGTTGTGCCAATGGAAATTTCTATGAGTTATAATACGGTTTTTACGCTGGTTCATAGAATTGAATGTTGTAACTAGGTACCTAGCGAAGAGGTACATAGTTTTTGCTTGCCATGTGCTGTAGAATATAATAGTAGTGTGTTTAGAGTTTCGAAAGAAAATTCTAAGAGAACATTGCTATGAACACTGATTAGCTATCTGTGTAGATACTGATAAAGAAAATATAGAAACAACATGTAAGTGATATGAGTAACAAACATGAATATGTAGTCAAAATATAAAGAAAATAAGAGAGAAAGAAAGACAGAGAGAAAGAGAGAGAGAGAAAGAGAGCGAAAAAAGAGAAATAGAGAGAGAAAGAGAAAGAGAGAGAAAGAGAGAGAAAGAGAGAGAGAAAGAGAAAGAAAGAGAAAGAGAGAGAGAAAGAGAGAGAGAAAGAGAGAGAGAAAGAGGAACAGAGAGAGAAAGAGGAAGAAAGAAAGAGAGAGGAAGAAAGAAAGAGAGAGAGAAAGAGAGGAATAGAGAGAGAGAAAGAGAGGAAGAGAGAGAGAGAAAGAGAGGAAGAGAGAGAGAGAAAGAGAGGAAGAGAGAGAGAAAGAGAGGAAGAGAGAGAGAGAAAGAGAGGAAGAGAGAGAGAGAAAGAGAGGAAGAGAGAGAAAGAGAGGAAGAAGGAGAAAGAGAGAGATAGAAAGAGGGAGAAAGAGAGATCGAGAAAGGGAGAGAGAGAACGAAAGAGAGAGAGAGAAAGAAAGGGAGAGAGAGAAAGAAAGGGAGAGATAGAAAAAAAGGGAGAGATAGAAAGAAAGGGAGAGAGAGAAAGAAAGGGAGAGAGAGAAAGAGAGAGAGATAAAGAAAGGGAGAAAGAGAGAAAAAGAGAGAGAAAGAAAAGAGACTAACTCCATAGAATAATAGGTTACGATAAAATAAGTTATATGCTTATTGCCATATGCCGTATACTCATAATGCAAGAATATTGTCGTGTACTTTTATTTAACTTTAGTTCATTTAAAACAACGCACTTAAAAAAATTAACTGTTTATAAATGGAACGACAAGCGTTTTACGTCATACTAATCCAACTGTCACATATTAGATTTCTAATAACTTATTTTAAGCACATTTTAATGAAAATAGAATCCTTATGTGAATTACAAAATATATAATTAAAGCCAATTATCAAATAAAATTATTAACCCTTGACATTTAGGCCAATTATTTAGATTTAAGTTCACTAACAAATTATAGCTTACGCAGAAAATAAATTACTAATCGTTCTAGTTTAGTTGAGTCAATTAAAAATTAAATTGCATGTATATTTAAATAAAATTCTTAAAAAATATAATAGTTACTTGGGTTCAAAGTCCTTATTACGAATATAAGTGAGCACAGTCTTTATTTTTAGTATATGGGAAAGTCAACAAATGGTGTAGTAAGCGCACTAATGAAAAATTTAATTTATTATAGTTTAGTCAAAAGTCAAGTAAGTTACTAGATTTAATACATGACTGGGTAAATATTTTTAATATAAAATATTTTTATTTAATAAAACGTATGTATCTGCTGTTGCTGCTGTAATCTTATTTAGTAAAAAATGTTGTTATTAAAAACTGGAATTGTAGACAGGGAAGTGATTTCCTGAGTGAATAGGTGCATGCTTTTTAACATTACTGATGTGAAGTATAAAAATATTTATAAATTATATTATTTTCATCAATTCAGTGTGTGCATATTTTATGTTTATGCGAAACTGAAATCAACAGCTGATAATAAAATGAATTATATACACTGCCGATCATCTGAATAGGTTCAAAAATTTTACTTCTTTCACTAACTCGCTTTCTTAAAAATCATCTCAATATATTTTTATTTTAATATGACGATAAAGTAGGTATGAATCAAAATCACATGTAACACGTAACTCAATAAGTTTTCGGTCTGACACATATATCGCCACATTTTTGACAACTTTATAATGGTTTCTATGATTTTTCAAATCATACATCTCAAAATTTTTCATCAGATTCTGACGATTAATTTACAGGTTACAATGGATAAAAAAGAATTTTGAGAAACCAAACAGTGGCTTGATATGCGTTCTGGCGACTGTATTCAAATTACAAAATTCCAGAAAAATGTTGGTTAAAGTGCGCTGACTTTGAGTCTCAAATTTGGCAGGGCACGAGTTCGATTCTTAGTACTTGCAGTCTCAAAAAATTATTTACGAATAATTAAATATACGAATTATTTTCAAGACCATTGAAGATGGGTATTTGGCAAAACTCGAAACATATGGTCAGCCAAAAATTTAATTAATTAAAATAATATAAAAAGGAGTTTTTGTTGTTGTAGGTCACTACTTTTTTGAAAATTGTTTTCTTAAATTAATAACAAAATACGATAATTTTTAAGAAAGAGAGAAAGTAAAATGTTAAACCTATTCATATGACCGGCAGTGTAGGATGTCAATGTCAAGTGATTTACGAGATGTGAATCGTTATTTGCATGACTTCAATATTATATCAAGTTTGTGTAAGAAAACAAAGTACTTTAAAATATTTTGTCTGGAATGATTACAAAGAATTACTTGTATTTTATACATATGTTAATAAAAGATTAAATTTTAAGACAGACTTAGGTCATAAGAATTACTTGTATTTTATACATATGTTAATAAAAGACTAAATTTTAAGACAGACTTAAGTAATATTTATAAATTTAACTTTTCGAAAAATGTTTTACAAGATTGCATTATCTTCATTTCTGTGAAAATTGTGAACTTTTAAAATTTAAATATTTTGTTGTAATTATTTGATAAGTAAATATTTAATTTAATTTTTAATTTATATTATTGAATGGTTTTAAGTTTTGAAATAAGAAAAAATAAATGCTTTAAATTGGAGTTTGAATAGAAACTATTCAAAGTCTTAAAATGAAAATAATATATGCAGGCATTATAAATGGGTTTATAATAAAGTATATTTATTTCTTTGAATTCATTTTTAAATAAATTGCAAATTATAAAAAAACGATAGTAAAATGAATAAAAACCCGACAAGGAAATTAAAAAAAGGACAATAGAAAAATTAGTTAATGTCACTTGATTTTATAAGTAAATAAATGGCAACTCTCTCTGTTCTAGACTTAAAGTAACTAATAATTATGGGACCAATTAATATAGTAATCTGTTTAGTTTCTCAGCAAAAAATATTGATAAATCTTCCCTACTCTTAATTTCGACTAACTATTTCAGCTATAAGCTTCATAATAGTTATTATATTCAATAGATATCACTTGACTATCAGGCAGTCAAATAATTTTAAAGCACTTGAGTTTAGTCTAAATGGTATTAAGAACGATTTTAACTGCTACGCAAATCTGAAATATATATCGACGCTGTTCCATATTTCTATTCTCCGGAGTCCCAGCTGTAGCGTATCGCAGGCCATTGCAAGACAGATGAGCTCTAGTTAGACAGAATGTCCCAAGAATACTATACATCTCTATAGGATGTTTCAGTATACCAGAAATATTAAAATATAGATATGATTTTCTTACATGAAAGTAAATCTAGCGAATTCATTGAGATGTCTCGAAAAGTTATGAGCTTTATAGTGAATTTGTTGATGTGTCATTGTCGGTTAGGAACTGTTTTCTTTGGGCAGCTGTGAAGAGACTGATGAGCTTTAATCCGCTTTGCCACTATTTAGTGCGTGTGCAATGTTGATTAAACAACCTAGTGACTTAATTTATAGAGAATCTTAATCAACTAAAGGATCTTTCCTTTAAAAGCAAGTTGGACTATATTAATGATTTTGGATATATCTAAAAAGCTTAAGTTTTATTATCACAATGAACTCAAATGCTTAAGTGGATGTGTTTCATTAGTGCTATTAATCTAACTTGACATAGGTTCTAATGTCTGAAGCTCAGTTTTTTTATTACAATTTCATTTCAATATTTTACTCAAAAGTAAGTATGTAAATAAACAATAAAATTTATGAATAATGAGAAACTAAGTATTAGTGATTAAAAAAAAACATTTTCAATTTCCATTTTTAACAAAAAACAATATTAGAGGTATTAAGATATATTCAGTTCAAAATGTATCTACGTTCACATGAGAGTAAAAAAATTACTTATTTTTGTATTTTCTATATAGAAGATTGTTTCTCTAAGCGTTAATGAAAAAAAATGTTTGTTTTGTTAAAATAAGTGTGTATTTCACACTTCTTCACTTTCTCGAAATGAGTTCTTTAAAGCTTTTATGAGGAATTCAAAAGTGTTAACAGTAACAGAATAGTTAAATGTATAAAGGAATGTAGTATTCACTACAGAAACTAATAGATAAATACATTTTTACTAGACAATGATGAAAATATATAAGTCACTACTAATTTATAAGTACACAAGACTAGATTAGATTATGTTGGTAGACCAAAAAGGCCACGCGTAGACCATTAAGGTCCATTACTATACTAGATCAGAGTCTTATTTTAGCGATTGTGTGTATCACTTAGGATGCGCGTTTTATTAGGATTTCAACAGAAACCTTAAGTATGTGCTCCAGTCCGTTAAAACTGACAGCCCTCAAGTATTTTTGTCGAGTTTTCGAGAAAGCCGGTCAGTTAAAGGAGTACAACAGTCATAATTAAAACATTGTTCTTAATTCAGTTCATTTTTTATTAACAAATAACTTTTTTTTTACGAATAATTTCTTATTCCTTAATGTATATCAAAGTCGCCTTAAATCTTTATAATTATGTATGGGTGTTTTAAGTTATATTTTAGCCGAAAAGCAAGAAATAGAGTTCGATACAAAAGGATGTTGGAGTCCCTTTGCTTCACTGGGAGAAGAGGATAATAGAAGAAGTATATGTTAAATTTAGATTTAAATGTTAACAAAACTGCTTAACAATTAGTATTACTAGAGAAGCTATATATTTATAATTACAAGCGTTATTAGCTGATGATATTTGAGGAAGGGCATATCGCCCTTCAAGCCCTTGCTTTTTGATTTAGATGAGCATAGTTCACTAGGTATTAAATCTATTTTCCCATTGCTCTCTCCCATGATTACTGGAATGAAGTTTCAACATTGCTGTGGAAATCTTCTCCTTTCATTCCGAAGAGTTGGTTTTAGTGGGTTCAAGTCTCACACTGTGGCTTTTGATGCTTTCCACCTACTGCAAAAAACAAAAACAAAAAAAAAAAACGCATAGAGCCAAAATTATTGTTTCCATTTCTAATTCTATTAAATTTCTCTCTAGTAATACCTAAATTTCATATTAATAATTCTGATAGTTCTTGTAATTTGTGTTAATTTTATTGAATTGAAGTATTTGACTAAAAATAAATAAAAGATTTGATTGTGCTCATATTTTATGGATGGACATATCGAATGTATTTAAAGTCCTAACCAAACCAAATTACTGTACTCCATCAAACGGAATTAGAAATATATTATATTTGATTGCGAAAGTATGTCACTAAATCACAAGAAAAATAAACCAATTAAAATATTAGTAAATGTATGAATAATTGACATGTGTGCGTATCGTAGTATAATAAAAACATTTTATCAGTTAAGCCCTATATTTACCGAAAACATCTTCGTTCTTTGAAAAGTATATAATTAGCATAACATGTCTGCTATGTTTAACTTTGTTTATCACGAAGTCAACAAACAAAGGCTTAGGCATGAGTCACAAAAAGTTATCACTTCAGTTCCATTAAATGAGCACTCAGAACGTACAGTAGACATATTTCCAAATGGGAACAAGTGCACCGCGTACTTAAATGAACTTAGAAAAAAAGAATTCTATTTGATAAAAATAATAAATAAACTTAGTCTAGAGTGTTTTTGTGCTGATAAAACTTACGATTCTTAACACCTTTAGATATTTTCTATTGCAAAGGGCTTAACATTTTAATATTACCTAATAGTGACACAAGTACAGCTAAAGCACACTGATAAGATACATGTGACGCACTCAAATTTTTATGCATTAGACTATAAAATTACTTAATCCTATAAATGCAAGTTTGTTTATGAATTTCAGAAACAATTTTTATAAGATATACATTTTATTTAATTACTCTCGCATAGAACAGAACATATCTAATCATCTTCCAATGACAGTGTATATTATATTATATTATTCATACCAATATATTGCATTTAAGTGTTGTGATGAATCTTTAATTAGGTTTGAGATATTTTGTTATATCTACGAGTTTAGCCATATATTCAAAAACATCCGTTTAATTTTTTCTTATGTACATTTCTACTTCCGACAGTTTGTCTGCCAAAGTGTTCCGAATTTATTTTGCTGTCGCAACACAATTCCATACTTTTTCTAAATGTATCTTGTATCTTTACTTAAATATTAACAGTGAGTGTTTCAAAATAAACGAAATACTGAAATGATTTCGTTATGCCGGTTTGTGGGTATTTTTTTGTTCCGGCGCATTGGGTGAGGTCATTGATTTTTGTTCACAACTTTTTGCATTCTCATTTATTATATATGTATCTGCACAATACTTCATATTTTTCTCGTTCGATATCTATCGAGCACATGAAAAATATTGACTTTTTTCTATGCCTTACTTGTTATTTAATTATACATATGTAAATGCTTTGATTTCAATCACGTTATGATTTTTTTGTATTTAATTAATTAAGAAATCAATAAAGCTAAATTAATTCTGTTGTTTATGAATGGAAATCAGTTTAACCTATACTGAAATCGCCTTACGAATGTATTAAAATGTTTTAGTTTGTTTTGTTATTGAACCTAAAGCAGAACTCATTTACATAAAAAAATAGGTAATATTGAATATGAAGATTAAAAGAGTGTTGTTGTTTTATTTAAACAAAATATAATAATAATATCAATCAGATATACACCCTCGGAACTACTTGCCTAAGTTGATGTGATTAACCCTACTCGTGTGAGAACCACAACAAGAATTTGGAATAAATAATTTTTATATTCCCTTAATATTAATCTCAAATTATAACTTGACTTCGAACCGCCCTAAGTGATTATGAAAATGAAATTATCTGGCAATTAATGGAAATTATTGTACAACAAGTAAAGGAGAACGGTCAGACCGAAATATTAAACTATATTAAAAATATAGAACTTTATATAACTTAAATAAAAAAAATTATTAGAGTAAATATTCATCTCCATTCTGAGTACTCAAAGGGAATAAGTCTTTCTTCCTACGCTATTCCCTCGAATAGAACTCCCTTAATCTGAATTGCTTGGGAGATAGCTTTTAGAATATTAAAACAGTTTATTATTTAAATATTAGTAATTAATAGGTATTTAAAATTAGTTAATAGCTGCTTAACTATATATAAAATTAATATTATTAAAAACAATATAGATCTTCATAGAACTTATACAAAAAAAGAAAAATATTAGACTTAATATTATTATTAAGACTAATTTAAAATCAATTAATAGTCCTTTAATTATTAAATTTAAAAATATATAATATATATAATACTCTTACAAAAGTGGTAAGAGTACAATACAAGATTTAATTGTTTTAAGATATAAAACAGATGGCACCAATCTGTTCCTTCTAAATGATTTATTTAAAATGCTTAATTACTATGGATTAAACAATATCATGATACGACTATACCAAATATAATACAGTCATCTTAAATAAAATAAGATCTTAAGTAAGATAATAAAATGAAAAAAGATGGTTGGGAGAGTGACCACTATTTATGTTGTTGACCTACATCTAAGATGTAAAGAAAAAAATAAATATACCGTGATATGTGAATGTCTACACGGAAGTAACTCGCACATATATAAAAAATCAGGCAACTTTCAATTAGGAAACATTGAATCTATTCTTCAATGATTTCAGTCATATTTGCATAAGAAGAACATAGATAAGGTCTTATATATTTAATATATAACTTTTAAGAATACTTCTTATCTAGAGTAACTTAATGTAGTACAGAACCTCTCCATGAGAAACTTCTTATGCTTTATTAAAGGTTACAGATGGTTTTAAATCTCTTCAATTTTATATGATAAAGTTGTGCGCCGAAATTACGAAAAATGTTATCATATAATCTAAAGAATCTAGAACAGAGAATATACTATTTGAATATTTTATTAATAAATATTATATTTTGGCACTTGTAAGAGATATTGTGAATAACATATTTGCATTAACTAAATATTAATCACATAAATAATGCTTCAATTCACTAATGTAGGCAATTGTTTTGAGTTTCATGAATTTGTCTTGTAAAAACAATATATAATATAAGATGGTATAAATAAAATATAAATATTCTATAGATACTCTGCCTATCAGATAATTTAGTGTTAATGTAATTAGTACTAGGAAATAAGCTCCTAGCACTTCTAGTTCGTACTTATCTTGATTACACCAATAGTAATAAAAAATAGTAAAATTATAACCTATATATGTTATAATCTAATTTAAATTAGTTGAGATTATACCGGTACTGTTTAAGGGGTCTATTTAAGCTTATTAGTTCATTGTGCTACCATAAAAAATACGGGAACTTTTAAACCACATTGAACCATTGGCAAAGTCCGTTAGCAAAATGTTTTTTCAAAGGAGCTGTTGAAGCTACCTAAGATTCTCTAAACAGTAAGTCTCCAACGTAGTGCACCGTTGAATCCTCACAGGACTCATTAAATGGGATTTTCATGTCAGGACGTATGGCGTCCTGTGACAAAACATACAACAAGGCTAATATCCTTACGGGGCATTTAAATGAAATTGCTATATTTTTTCTTAATAAAACATGGCGAACTTCCAGATTCGCCATGTTTAGATTACAGATGTTTTTATCTTCTCATTTTGTATAAAGATTCTCAAGAAGATATCAATAACTGCTTTAATGTTATTTCAGCAGTATGCCCAGATCTTTCGAATATTTCAGAATGAGTACATAAGACAGCACATTTGGTCAGCGCCTTAGTATATTCTTGTCACTATGAACTCAAAGAAAAAAAATGTTGAACTGAGTTGACATATCGCTTAGGATTTTGTAGCTGTCAAAAATCTAAGGGTTCAAAACCTATCTGATAGTATGTATATATTTTTATTCAATATTCCGTATTATACATTTTAGTACAAATTATAGTTATTATAATAGCGACAATTTCTAACTGAAAATAACTGCAATGATTATGAAGTCACATCCTGCATCTCTACCCATTTTCAAGTAGTCAGTGTATATGATTGACTTCTGTTTTAATGGGAGAACCCCGACAGCAATATCTTTAATATACACAATTACAAAAGAAAGATGAGGAAATTTTGTATATTATATATATATTATTTATATATATTATTTTGTATATTAAAAAGAAGTTTTGTTTGGACAGTAACTTCTCCGATTAGTTCAAGGTAAAACTATGTCTCAGCTTACGTCCTTTTAACAAAAATATTTCTATTTCTACAATTTGGCATAGAATATATAAAGAATAAAGAATAATAATAAAAAAAAATCCTTAGGATTTTAAAAAGAAAATATATAAAAAATTGAATAATGTAAAGCCTTTTAAAGTATATTTTGCACACGACAGTGAAATTATAACAGCCATGGGTTCTCGGTGCGTATGAATCACTTTTGTTTTGTTTATGGTTTGTATAATTTCGCAGACATTTATGGACTTAGTTCTGTGTCAGTAGTAATACAAAAAACATTTATTTATGCAATAAATACATATATGAAAAAAAATAAAAGTGAATAAAAGAACGTGAAAAAGATTAAAAAAAATTTTGAATTTTTTTTTAAAGAATTTTTTTTTGGGTGCACTTAGGCGATAATGATTTTTGGCACGTGATAACGTCCAAAATTTGAAAACGTACGCACTTGCTAATATGGGAATGTGGCCTGTGATTCATGACTAAAATACTTTTATTGCTGCAAATACCTATAAATCAAAATTGGTCTCCAAAAGTATGAATCAGTTTAAGTGTCAACATGTCTGATATCGTCAGAAGAGACAAGTACTTTCGCTTTCAGAACTATCACAGCGGCGGTATCTTCAAGCAAAAAATGTGCTTATAAAATATTTTTGTATACAGAATGTCCCCTCGCTCAATATTTTATGTGATTTTAAATGTTGAATTGATTGAGTGCCACATTAAGCAATTATAAATGTCGTAAAATGATTCTATAATCATTAAAGCAGTTTATTATAGTAGTTGTCATATGGTCGTAAACATGGCACAACGCCAAAAAAAAAAAATTATTATAATTTGATAACACTGTGTAACAAAAGGACTAATGACTCATTTTGTTCCAATCAGTTCATTTTTGATTTAATCTTCTAACTTGTTATTATACTATACTATTACGATATGTTTAGTTGATTAATAGCTTGATCATATTGTTATACTATATAAGATATGAATCATTGTTTGTAGAACTTGATATTTATTCATATTCATTTTCGGTTATGCACTTATATATGCATTGCAAAAACAATTAAAACAATAAATAAAAAAATATAAAAAATATAGAACCAAGAATAGCAGTAAAAGTTCGGATAATATAAAGTATATAATATTTTTATCTTAAACTTACAGGCTACTCGGAGGTATGCATATCTGAGGTCAATTATTGCGTAGTCTGATGAAGCGATAAACAATAATTTAGTCAAGGTGTAGAGAGGGGTTTTGAAGAAACCTCGAGTGAAAAAAGAGTATAAGAGCTTAAGTGCACTAGCTCAAAACAGCTTCAACATAATAATTAAATAAATAATAAATAAATAATTGAATTTATTTTTCAAAAATTTAAGTTCTACCTTAGATTAGGTTAAGTTATACCAGCGATCACTAGTCAATCCACTTAGGTCTATTCACTCATTGTATTACCGTATATATAGGAAAACTAAGGGTTTAAGACCACCTAAAACCTTTGGCGAAGCACAAAATGCTATTTAGTGGGAGGTATTGTAATTGATCAAGATCTTTAAGAAAGGTGGCTCCTAAAGTTTTGAGTCGCCGCCGCGTATGCGCTGGGCAAAGACAGATTCGATGAGTGGCATTCTTACCTATTGTTTGCCCATGGCTACGACAGGTATGATTAAAAGGGAAATTCAATTGTCTAGCATAGTACCGTAGTTTTTGCAGTGACCTGCCAACTTCTAACTTAATTCACTATTCTTTCATTTGATAATTAATGTGTTTATATACTTAAATGGATTCAAACATTATATTACTTGATATATGATTTGTTCTTAAAACTTTAAATTAAGGGGAAGGAGCCTCATTATTTTTTCAAATATTTTTATTACAAAAAAGGTTGAAAATAATCTAAAAATAAAACTTTAAACTTTGTTGGTTAAATGTCCTTTCAAAGGTTCTCATATCTAACTGGGTTCAGTAATTATGTTGGTTCAATAATTTTTTTTTTAATTTTCGATCATTTTTATGGAAAACCTTAGTTTTCTCAAAATTCTCAATGAAATTAACATTTTTTTTTGTACATCAGTACTTTATTATCTTGTGAATATTTTTGGATTAAAAAATTTCCCTTTATCAGATAGCATTTTCCTAAAGCTGTCCTTTAAATTATTATTATGTTAAAGCTATTTAAACCAGTGCACTTAAGCACTTTTACTCTTTCTTAACTCGAGGTATTTTTAAACCCCCTCTTTACGCCTTGACTGGATTATTGTTTATCATTTCATCAGACTAAGCAATAATTGATCTCAGATCTGCATACCTCCCCGAGGAGACTGTAACTCTTCTGAGATTTGATAACGCGGTGTTGCTACAACAAAAAAAGACAAATTTAAAAAAAAAACTTTTCTAAACGGTTTATGAATAAAAAAATATCTAAAAGGAGCAAAAGTGAATTTAGCAAAAAGTGGGAGAAAAATGGGTTTCTACAAAAAAAGATCGTCAATTTCTAAATAGATTAAAACTTATTATATGAATTAGAATTAACTATTATGAGATAGAATGATTTATATGATATTGTGGAGAGTTTTTTTTGACAGTCTGTAACTCAGTAAACATTAGAAATGTATATTTGTGATTTTTGTCGTTCCTCAGAACATCTCCCTAAGTTTAAATGTTTTCAAATAGAATGCTTTATATAATAAAGGTACATACAATTATTAAAAAAAAATTAATTTAAAAAATAATTCAAATAAAAATTCTTAAATGCAATGTAACGAAGATTATAGGTCATAACGGGTTGAAAGCTATTAAGACTAATTTAGCTGTATAGATAATAAATTTTATGAACCAATTGTAAAACATCTCGCTCACCTTTATTTTGTTATATTATTTTATAACTTAAAGGGATTATTGAGATTAATGCTACATCTACTTTGATGTTCCACAAATTTTGTTGCTAGCAAGAATATTTTATAGGTGTGATAAGGGAAGATTTTTTGTATGCTTGCTTCTTTTTGATGGATATATTGTAATATGAGACATTATATATATTCCTTAGAATATCACGTAACTAAATGGTGATGGTTTTAGAGCAAGAAGCCCACATTTGCTCTTTACTTATGAGTCTAACAACAAATTTTTGTCTGTTCGTTTTAATAGAATTATTAAATATATACTTTATTATTGTCGTTAGTAAAAATATTACATCAAAACAAGTTTTGGGTAAAGAAAGTCATAATTGAGCTTACTTATGTTCTTATCTACTTAAAAAAGTGTTTCAAAGGTGATTTCGAGAAGTATTTAGTTCCATTCTATTTCGTAAAGAAATGTCAGTAACTTTGTTTTGAATATAAAATTCATATTTATTTCTTCATTTTATTTCTTAATTTTAACCAAAAAGACAAAAGCATAACCAATAACCAAATATATCCAAGATCCTAAGTTCAGAGAAGTCATAGCATCTCCTCTTTCTATATCACATCTTATCATTGCATAAAACTGACTGCTTCTTTAATGAATATTATTCCAAGTAGCCTATTGTATTCCAATAAGGCATTCATATCCTAATATCTTTCTAACAGTGAGCTGAAGGTTTCTCCATGTATTATCTTACTCTTCAATATTTTTCTGTTGAGTTCTTTATTGTACTTTAGCATCTTATATTAATTCCCGACCACAGATAGTTTGGTCGGGAACTCGGTAGCATCGGTAGCTTGCTAAGAGTGTATTCAATCTATATATACAAGGGTTATACAATTAGGATTTTCACCAATACTTTTGCTGGACGTCTTCAAAATTTGTTTGGTGAGTTCTTAATCATACTATACTCAAACGTGTATCAAACGTGAAGCCTATTCACACAGCATAAGTAATTGCAATTTTTATTGTAAGTTTTCTCGTACAGCTCGTTTCGCTAAAAGTCTATTCACACAGTAAATCATAATTTTGTTTTGTTTTCGATATTTATTTTTTTAGCTGCGCCTGTAAATGTAAATCTGGAATGTTGCCGCAATATTTTGTTACGTTTTGCTTTACTTTATGAAAATGATTCACAATATTGTTGTATAATTAAGCTATTGTTAGAAATTTAATTTCAATTAGATTTTGTATAAATAATATAGTAATTTTAGTCGTCAGATTTTTGTATCAAATCGAGTCATAATTTTAACTTGATTTGGTAATGCATCGAACCAAACGACCGGAACCAGCAAAATCACAATTAAAATTACGATGACTTGTGCTGTGTGAATAGGCTTTAAGGAAAAGCTTTGACATGTACGACTATCAACTTTTATTTTTGTGAGATCTGCGACAGGTAGAAGTAAATTTATATTGTAAATAAACTTTTTTTTTCTAATTTCGGCCCAAAATTTATGGTGGAATCTTAGGATGTTGTTTATTTTAAAATTAGTAGACTTTTTTTTATAAATTTTTTCTTGTAAATATTTTGTTAAATAAAATATAAACACAATTAAAGGAAATTACACAAAAAATTGTGTTAGTATACAATACTTAAATAAATTTTAATTTTACGAAATTTGTATATACTTTCCATGAAGTGCTAAATTAATTAATTTAGTGTTTTAGCGAATGCTCTGTCTTTATACGAAATGAATAAAATTGTATTTATTTTATGTGAAAAAAATTGTAGTATGAAATTTATTTAATTAATTGTTTTGAATTAATTTCTTAGTAAATTATATATAGCAAGCAATGTACAAGGGGAAACTTCGGGCATCAAATCTTTTCTAAAATATATCGGATTTTTTTACATAAAGTGCAATAATTTTTTATCAATTAAAATGTTTTTTTAAAGGATTGAGTATTGAAATTTAACAATTAACAAATAAAAATATAATTAATTAATTAATTCAATTATTCTACAGCTTGTTTATGATTTCGTTTTAATATAAACACAGCGAGTGAATTTGTTAATAAAACTTTTACTTGTCCTTAATATTTAAATAAAAATAAAATTATAAATTAAATTTAAAATTAAAATTAATTTATTAAAATAAATTAATTAATATGACAAAAAAATTTAAATTATTGTACTAGTTGATCAATTAAATCAATTCTTAATGAGGTTTTTCGAACAGTAGTGAACTACAACAACAAAAATTTATTTTATATTATTTTAATTAAATAATTCTTAATGGAATTTGATTGAACGTATATATATACTTAATTTACTTAATTTACTTGTATACTAATAAACTAATAAATAAATTAATACAAATAAATAATATTGTAATTTTTTTTTGATTCTAATATCTAAAAACAACAAATGAAAAATGATTGACCAACTAAATTTGGCTGGGCACCCTTAAAGTAGGTCCCATTAAGTGTATTGCAACTATAACAACTGCTGATACAAGTCTTTATATATACTTTATTGATCACGCTGAGTAAAGTATGACCTTAAACTCTTTCAGCAAATTTTCTTCCATAGTAGCAATTAACTCGAAATAAATTTCAAGAGCGGTGATTATCACTTCGGGTACAGAAAAATATCTCAGTTAAATATGGTGCTTGATAGATCAAATTCAGTTTGTTCTGTTCTAAAAGCTCTTGCTGAAGAATCACTGTGTACTAACACAACGCACTTAAAAGAATTATTACAAAAATATAATGCTTTTATATTTTGCTTGGTAAAAAAGTATAATATTGCCAACTTATACGCATTGTTGAAATTAGAAATTTCGGATACTTTTTACACAGAATATAAATTCTAGGACTTTATGAGCATTTCATACAGTAATATTACTGTTGAGACTTTGATTAAAATATATATTGATAAAATATCTTCATATCTATACATAAAATTTTATTTTTAAATAATAAGACCTTACGTTAATATTTTTATAATAGATAATAAACACAATCTTAAGTAAGAAGTGCGTCAACGTATGAATAATTATAAAAAATAAAACGATAAAAGGTAAAACCCAACATGGCATCTATTTTGCTTAATTATTTTATGAGGAAATTGTATGAAAAATATGAGTGCAAAATTTATTACGCAAATTCAATATAAAATGTTTTCATTTAACTGACGTATTTAAAAATTAAATATATATAAAAAATATTTTATAAATTATAATTGACAAAAAAAATAACATATAAATTACTATAATTAAAATGTGGACAACAAAACGTTTAAGGAAATCAAAGCAAAAATTTATTGAATGAATTAATTTTATTAAAAAATATTGTAAATATTTCATTAAAATTCTACATGCATCGTAAACCCTAGTGTGTCTCTAAAAATTTTTTGTAATACGCGACTCGGTTAATAAAATAGACAAGGAACGCTCGGAGTAGGTAAGCAGATCAGTCTTTTTTAAGAACTACAACTTTGTTTTCGCAATAACAGAAACTTAGCAGCTTCTAATAAATTTTATTTCAAATATATACTCGTACTATCAACAGATTCTATAACTTTTTAATGTGATTATCTGCTGTTAAGGCTTAACGCCACGATGCTCTTCACATATATATCTCTATAATGCGCCAAGAAACGCCCCCCAATAAAATTCGACGAAAATTTAATAGTACCATTGAAGTTTCTTTTTTTTCATTGAATTTATTTCTTGAAAGGGACTGACGCTTATCTAACATCCTTACTGTTTTTTGGGGTACAACACCTGATTGTAAAATGTAACTCTACATCAAATAAAAGATATGAATGTAGTCATTCTTCCCGCATAACTTTCAGTGTTAATCGCAGCCAACATTATTACTTCCATTAAGGGTGCCAACATCTATTTCTCAGGGTTCCGATATCTGTGGTATTAGATTTACCTCTTCGGTTGTGTGCCGCAAGTGAAACTCTCTCACATTGCAATTTATACCCGAAACATTGTTGGCTTATGCGTAGTGGATTTTACACGCCTTTTAAAACAGCTGCCTAACCCCGGGACTATTCTAACCTGAAGAGTTCCATGTTTTCTTTAAAAACTAATTTTCGATGAGACATTGGAATTACTGCTCTTTCCAATTTAACAGCAACTATTTATAATTAATTTTAATGCCGTTAAGTTTTGAGAAATACTGTTAGGGACTATATGTTTTCTAACATTATAACAAACAAGATTGTAACATGCCACTTTGATCAATACTGTAGGCTCCGTTACAGTTTATAGACATTTGTGTGCAGCTGTGTGGAAAATCCCTAACCTCGACAATACTCAATAGCAAAAAATGTATCTGTAATTGTTTAATAAAAAAGATTTTATTTTAATTGAAATGTTTATTTATAGGTTTTATTTTTAAAATTGTTTTTAATTTTTTTCCTGCACTTCAAATAAAACTAAAGAAGAATTTGCTCTTAGGGGTTAGGTATTCTCAAAATTTGAAGAATTTACATATGAATGTATTTGAATACATTTAGAGGTAAATATATCTCTATATATAGATTATATATATTTGATAGAATATAATTTCTTAAATAATAATATAATACAATTATAATAATATATTATATATATATATAAAATATATATATTATAATATATATGATTATAATATAATTATGTATATATATTATATATAGAATGATATATAGAATAGTTTGTGAGGTACTCACTTGTAATTTGTTTAATTGTTGATGTGTATGCGTAACGATGCTCTTCAATGAATCATTTGGCTCACCGGCTGGTCCCCATACTATGAAAATTATCGTTGTGATAATCACACAGCAAAGTATTAACACAAAATTTTTTGTTCGCATTGCCGTAGCTTTTATGAAAAATTTTTTTATTTTGCGTGAAAATCCGCGAGAATATTCGTTTTGACCCTCCACAATGAATGTTTATCGTAAGGGCACTGGAAACCGATACACAACACACACGCCTATTAGAACAGATAATCTCCTCTTATGTGAGTTTCGCTATAATTTTTATATCGATAACATTCAGAGAAAAGTGTAGGCTTCCAAGTAAAGAATTTTTATGATTTTTGGTTTTCTGTTGAAAGAGTTTCCGCCTTCGGCATTGTGACTGTTGCGCGCTTTGCAAATAAAATGAATTGCAAGCGAAAACAATAAATAAAAAAATTTAGCAGATATTTTCGGGTTTTGGCAGCGAAGGGTTTTTCTTTAGAATGCAGTTTTGTATCTAAGTACGCTTGTTAGTGTGCTTTAATGTTTTAACTGTAATTGCAATTATTTTCATTATTATTTTTATGGTTGCATTTAATACACATTTTTTTAATTTTTTTCATTTAATGATACATTTGGAATGCTCATTTATTTACATTATTATTTTAAATTAGTTTAATAATCGATGCAATAAGTTTTTCTGCCGCCATAGAAAATGTAGATAATATTGTCGCTCGTGCTGTTGCTGGGCTATGTGAGGTGGCTTCATATCTTTTCTGGTTTGTAATCTAGAATGATCAAGAGAAAAAAAACTATATGATAACAATAAGTATAATAAGTACATATACTCAAATATAAAAAGATTTCATTAATGAAAGTAAATAAGATAGCAACCAGTATTATCTAAGTAAATAAGTAAGTATTAACTTCTTATCTATTCATATTTTACAGAACACTTTCACAAGACATTATAATACAATTCGTTGAGTTCAATGGTGCATACAAATATGAAGGGTTTAAAATGATTTAAATGGTAGGTCAAGGCCATTTACAATTTCATATATACAGAAACGATTTTTTCAAGATTTTCTAATAAGTCAAAAGGACTTTGTATTATTTCTTAAAATTGTGTAATTGGATATTAGGTTAGGTTATACCGGCGATACCAAGGGATCCACTCAAATCTATAGGCCCACTGTGTTACCGTATATAGCGAAAAGCAAGGATTAGAAGCACTTAGAACCTTTGGCAAAGCTTATAATGTTATTCAGAGGCCTCTAAAGTGATAAAGCGGTGCATATGAACAGAAAAATATATTGCATATTGTTTTTTAATATAAATTTGTTACGAGACTTCCAAATCACTTGTCTTAGTAAGTAGAGAGTGATTATATCCAAAATATTTTGGACTTATATTTGGCTTGAGAAAGTTAACAATTTCAATAAATTTCTTATCAAGTGAGTTCTCACATTGCTTATGTTAAAACATATCTGCTTATGTTAGAACATATCAGCTTATGAAAGGAACTGATATGAAATATAATCATTGGTGAATCTTCAAATCAAAGGTTTTTTTTGAAAATAAATAATTTATTGAGAGAGATTCAATGAAAATATGCTTAAATATTCATCGAAATCGAACGTTTCGAAATTCTACTATATAATTTTAAAGCAACAACATTAATTCTTTCCATTACTTATTTAAAATAATCTAAATAAATCTTTTTATTTTATTATATTGTGATGCAGGGCTGTCCAGTCCACATAAGATTGCGGACCAATAGATTGGAGGCCCGCAAAAATAAATGCATACGGTCATAATTTTACCGGAGACAAAAAAAAAATGCGATGATATTAAAGTTAGTTTTATTAATTTTTTATTAATTTATCTTCTAAAATTCTATCCAAATTAGCATTATTAGTAGTTGCCATACAAAAAATATCTTACTTTTAATGTAATGACTTACGGTACTGGATACGAGTTTTTTGAACCAGTTATACAAAGTAATATATATTATTTGGGATGCTATAAAAATAAAATGTTATGTTACTAAAATATATCAAAGAAAAATTTGCTTAATTCCGATAGATTAGAAACATGTCGTGGTCCTTACAAATATTAGCCGCGGACCGCTTAAAGCCCATGGGACGTGGTTTGGACAGTTCTGCTGCTTTGATTGATATAAATTTAGTTGAAGATGCCTAATAAACTGAAGACCCGGATAGCAAAGACTTTTATACTCACCAAGATATATTGTTTCATATTTTCATTTAAATATTTTTAAATATACTAAAATATATAATCTAGAAAGGATTACAATTCCCTGGTTATTTAAATTTTAAATGAATTCCTTTTTTTTCTTCATAGTAATTGGGCTTATGGTATGATTTTTGAATCTAGACTTGGTTGATTAAATACCCAGGCGTATAAGGTATAGTTAAAATGCTATAGATCGGTTCAGTTTTAGGTAAAGTTGCTATATCATTCACAGTTCAGATTCATGTTCGGTTAAGTAAAAACCTTTGTTTTCAACATTAAACATTATTCTAGCAAATTTTAAGCTTAAGTAAGTGACATTAAGGCAATTTATTAATACCCCATTTTAATGAAAATAAAATATATAAATTAATTAAAATTCTAAACTAGATAAGCCTCATTAACATGTTTTCAAAAACTAATTGCAAAGGATATTTTAGTAAAGCCAAAATTAACTTTTTTATATATTTTTATTTAAGAATTAATAGTTTTTAAAGAAATAATTTTTATTCGTTGTTTTTATTTATTTTCTATATTTTTAGTCCTGTATTTTGTTTGCTCTATATTTCAATGAATAATTATTATAGGATTACTGCATATCTTTTTGTTATTCTAAACCTATAGACCAAATGCCAAAGTTGAAATTAGTTTTCTCTCATTAAAAGATTTTTATTCCTTTCCTAAAAAAATAAGTAGAAAATAATTTCAATTTACTTTGAAGTGTTAAAAAGGATAAGCAAGAAAAAGCTAAAAATAAAGTGGATTAAAAATCAGTGAAAAAAGATGAAATAATTAAAACAAAACTTATTAAAAAGTATAAATAACGACATATACAAAAAATTCACAAACCCATTTCATGCACCGGTGATTTCTAAAAGCACAGAATTATAATTTTGCAAATTATTTTTACTTAGAAAAGACTTATTAAGAAAAAGTATTAATAATTTTAATAGTTAGAGAAACATTGTAGAAGATTTACAAAAAATAAAAAAAAAATTTATGGATTGAATTAATTTAATTACACGAAAGTATTTCTTAATTCAATAATTTTAAAAATTATTAATGTTTTTGGGTATTAAAAATATTTATGAATATCAGGACATTGAATTGGTCTCTGAGGTCTATGAGTCGCTTTGTGTGATCTAAACAGTTTTCATTCATAGATAATTGTATGAGAGAATAATATTCGCAATATTTTAATAAAATATTTATTTTAATAAAATATTTATTTTAATAAAATATTTATTTTAAAAGTTCCACTAAAATTATTCCGGAAAAAATTAGAAGAATACATGCCACAAAAAAGTGCAGAGGATTTGGTTTGTATCTATAAAATATTGGTAATATAGGGTGTTTTTGTAGTTATATGAGAACTTAAGATGATAATATAAGGCAATATAAGGCATAATATAGGCAATTTTATGGCATTTATTTTTTGAATATGATATTCGGGATATGTCCGTCGAAGCTACGAGTTGCATGCTTCATTCGATCAGTTAAATTTCTCAGAACAGACTATGGTGGCATGAACATTGGCTTCCACTGCTTCAAAAGTTGCTGGTGTGTCAGCCAAAACCATTAACTTAATATGACACTATAAAAAGTAATCGAGTAATCGGGCAATAAATAGCACGAACGAAGAAGTCAGTTAACAGGACCACTTCTGGATATAAAATTGTTGCCAAATTGATTTCACAATATATCGATTGTTATGCTCGCTCTATGGCAAGTTCCGTTGTCTTGTTAGATCCAAATGTCATCGATGTTTAACTAATTAATTTTTGGAAATTGTTGACAAAAATTCAGTCAGAATAGCTTGATAGCGCTCACCATTTACCGTAATGACAGCTCCTTCCTTATTTCGAAAGAAATAAGGACAGATGATGTCGCCAGGGGTGAAACCGTATCAAATAGTCCATTTTAATTGCCACATACGGCAATTTTGTTTATTGACGTAGCCATTTAACCAGATATAAGCTTCATCATTAAACACAATTCATCGACGAAGTGCTCTATGAAGATTTATCTTTTTCAAAGTAAATATCTACAACTTAGAAATTTTGTTCTAGCGTTAAATGATTTATGATGAATTGCCAAATCTTACTAAACAGAAATAACACAGTTTGACATTCTCAGCTGTCAAACCATAATTATCGAAATCGATCGTTTTCATGCAATTAAAAAAAAACACCCGTTATACATATGTATGATGCGTATATTTTTTTAATGACAAGTCTACAAGTTTAAGAAAACCTCAATATAAGAAATTCTATGGAAGTCGTTATTTTTTTTTAAAAATAAGTTTATTTTGCTTTTTATGAAGTTTCAATATCCTTTATATAGTTGGTTATGATACAAATCAATTATTCAATATTTATTTAATAAATACCTCTTAGTGCTAGACTAACAATGGCTCATCGGGATTGCTATCGCGGGTCTTTTAACATTTCTCACAATTAGAAAGAAACATTAAATCACTATACATACATGAATTTATATTTTTGTTCAAATTATTATAAATAAAATGAAAATTCTAGTTATTAGAGATAGACAAATCTATGAGACCCTAACTTTCAGTTACTAGTTCAACTGAAAAACCCTTATCGGTCTACAATATTCTATTTACCTTACAATTTTTTTTTGTAACCTGCATTTTTTTATATATTACAGCGCAAAGTAATAAAATTTTTACGTTACGGAAAAATTTATAATATTAATCAGAAATCTATAATATTCTGATTACAAATAAATACTTTATAATATATTGAAATAAGATTAAAGTTTTTATTAAATTGTTTTGTTTTTCGTACGCTGTTTTTCAGTGTAATTATCGTACTGGATTATATACACATATGATTAGATCATATGATATATAATATATAAATATATGTAATTATATATTAAAAAATGAAATAATTTTTTTTTTGCAATTATAATTAAAGTTTTAATTAAAATGTAAACAGTTTTTGTGAGGCCCGCTTAGACGCGAGGCCACCAGCGGTCGCCGACACCTAACACCGCTACTGTTAAATACATATAAGAAATAATTTGCAATTTCTGTTAACGTGAAATGCATATAAATTGAATTATTTTGTATCACGATTATAAATTTATTTTAATTTATGTCGACTTTATCTTCCTGGATTCATAAAAAATGTTTCAATGCGTTTTTATTCGACTTACACAAAAATAGAGAGATTAGTTTACTTAATTGTGTATATTAAGAATGTTGTCTTCGACGTATATACCTTTCACTATTTTAAAAACATTTAAAAAAATTGAATATGCTATTAATTTATACTAGGTTCAAAAATTAACGATCAAGCTTCGATGACCAATGTCATGAGAATGTATGACGATGCTTTGGCGAAAATGGTATTTGAAGCGGCAGTTAGAGGATGAAGACGTAGAGAAAGAAAGACTGTCTTCGGTGGAGTGGATCTAAATAAGGAAACACTAAACATACAGTGAAAACTTACTTTAACGGTTACTCATCAATAGTAGTGTGTGGTCAAAACAGAATGGACAACGTTGCTTTACCAGCGGTAGTTAGAGAGACATAGAGAAAGACATAGAGAGAGAGAGAGAGAGAGAGATATAGAGAAAGATCATGTCACCGACAAAGTGATATAATTAAGGGAACAGCGCATTTGGTACTAGAAGCACGGTTGCCACTTATGGTACTTTAGTACCAAAATTGGTACTTTTTTTTCCGTTTGGTACTCTGGTACTCATGTTCCAAAATGGTACATTTTCGGCGACCCAACTTTATTGTGGATATTGTATTGTTTTATACTTTTTGTACATTTTATATAAATTGTATTTTCTTATCAAAAGACAATAGAAAAATTTTGGACCTTTTTTTACAGAAATGGTACCTTTTTCAACCAATTTTGGTACAGAAAAAAATTTTCAAGTGGCAACCGTGACTAGAAGCTAGAGAAGGCACGCGTGTAGCAGGGACACCTGGAGAGGAGTGCTGCTACAGTTCAAAGCCCATTGACGGTTTGTTATGGCAAATAGGTAGGTAAATAAATAAGAGAAAAGTATATTGAAACAATAAAAGTATTCAAAATAGAAGACACAATGAAAACTTTCTTTGTCGGATACTTATAAAGAGGAGTGTCTGGTGAAAAGGGTTTAAATAGTTGTAAATAATCATATATAATTGTGAAGTATGATTTTAGAAAAATTGTACATTCACTACGAATTTCCTTTAAGAAAAAAAAAAAAATGGTGGATTAAAATACTAATGGTGGAAATACTAGCCATATTAACAATGAAAAATTATACACAATATCCAAAAGATTATTCTGACACTATATAATATTATCTTATATATATTATATATGTAAATGTGTAAAGTATCAATAAATTTTTGAACATTTTACTTTGCTTTTTAAGCACAATAGGTTGGAAATCTAATTTTGCATCCAATAGAAGAAATATAGTGTTATTATACTGTTATACTATTGTAAGATTAGAAAAAAGATAAATAGTATTACAATAACAACAATTTTTATTTTTAATTAATTGTATAATTTTGTTGTATTTCCATAAACGTTCTTATTTATCATTCCAGAATAAATAGTTTATTTAACAGTAAAAAATTAAGTTTTGTATGTAATTTGTCGATTTGTATACACATATATACAATCTTTTATATATTTTATTTTAAAAAAATTCTAAATTGTAATGTTTTTCAACAAGATAATATTAACATCCAATTACTATAGACTATTTAGACGGAAACAAATCGAGAATATATATAACTTATATTACGAACAACTTAAATAAATTAATTTGTTGAGTGTAGATAATTCAAAAATATTCAACATTTTTTTGAATATTTGCCAAAAATAAATTTAATCTATATAATAGTTCTTCTTCTTGTAAATGAATTGTTTGTGTAGCTTTTGTTTACTCTGGGTAATATCGGTTTTTCTTGTTATTATTGGCAATAAAAATGATTCCGGTACAAGATTATCTATGTTTTTTTTTGGATTTACTACGTGAAATTTTATTATTGTACTGTATATATATATATATATATATACTTCTTTCATATAAATTTATATTAAACTAGAGAAAGCAAAGTTCATTGTTTTAAGTTAAACAACAGAATTTGTTTTTAATACTTGTAATGAATTTATTATTGTTCTTATACTACATAAATATCTTTGTTTAAAGACTTGGTTTAACGATATTTTGGATTTTAATAATGCTTTAATATAGGAATAAAATTCGAATATATAAATAAAAAATGTACTAAAATAATAGTAATAAGCTTTAAATCTCCTTAAACATTTAGGAGAACAGTAAACGCTCCATGGAACATCAGAAATACAGATCATCAGAGACTTAAAAATTACAATAGTTACATAATATATAATAGATAAAGCACTGAAATTGTACTAAATTGCACACTAATAAGAAAATTCTAAACCCACATAAAGATTAAAATCACGGTACATTCCCAAGGAGACGATAACAGGTCCACCCAAAAAATAGTTAATTGGAACCATATTGGATAGTTAATTACATTACGATTAAATAATGAAATCAACTTATTTCTTCCGTTCATTGATTAAAGAACGATTGGGTCTACTTTCTTAGCCTACCCATCAGCGACCCTCAAGTGGTGTTTACAGCTATCACCACAGCTGCATAGTTAAGAATGAAAGCGAACTAAAGAGTCTTCTTTAAGTATACTGATACCTCCCAAATTAGAATAATAACATTAATTAACTTTATTCATAATTAAACGAGTTGATTTTGATTTTTAACTTTCTTTAAAACGAAACTAAATTGTTAATACAAACTACTCGTTCCAATAGACGTATTGCGAACAGTAGTAATTATTACTACAATAAATTTTTATTAATTTTTAAATAGTTGAATTTTTAGCTGATCACAAACTTGTTTCGAGTAATACCAAATACCCATAATCAATGGTCTCTCTGGAATTATTTCTTATACCTAATTATTCGGAAACAATTTTTTTTAGACTGCAAGTACCAAGAGTTAAACTCATGCTCTGCCAAATTTGAAGCTCAGAGTCAGGGTTCATTAGTCATCGATCGGTTAAATCCGTTTGATTTAATTGGATTTAAAACAAATCCATAGTTAGTTTTTCTCAAGACTCTGGATATGTTAAAATTCTTCTTCTTCTTATTTGGTACTACAGCTCAGTATGAATCTTGGCCCCCCTCACGATCTGTCTCCATCTGTCCCTATATTAAAATTAGTATATCTATTTCAAAACGGTTTTTACTACAGTCAGTTATTCTAAGCAAGCTTTTTCTTTTATGCTAAATGTCAATAGGAATCTCATCATTTAATGTGGTATAAATACCTCACAAGGTCTAGGAAGCGTCTATTACACTATTTAATAAACTTTTTGATAAATTTAAAATAATTTTTATACACAATAATTTAGTAGGCATAAAAATGTTAGAATACAAAATATTTTATTTATAATTTATTGCAATTATTATTCCAAAAGCTACTACACAATAAAATTGCAAAATTAAGTATTATAGCACTTAAATGAGATTCTATCTTTATCTTAAAACGACTTTGTTAGTCTGCTTTGTTGTGAAATTAAGTTGACATTATTCATATATATATATTTATATATGTAAACACGTAATTTGTATTACAGAATTACACTTCAGAGTACAAAACAATTATTAATCATTATTAATCATTATATATGTTCAAAACAATGTTTAGCGTAATTTAAGTAAATTTAAAAGTCATTCATATTTCCTACCTACGGATTATCACAATACTCATTTAAAATTTTAAGATACTTTAGAATATATTAATGTGTGCTAAAAGTTTTTCCTAAGTCTTAAAACTAAGACTGTTTCGCATTTACTTTCACTGCCGGTTCAAATAGATTACTTCGCTTGACGAATATAATTGAGTAAATAATTGCAAAGTAAATGGAAAAATCACATTAAACAACAACGTTAACTGGTCGAGTTTAAAGTTTATTAACCTATAATTCCAATTATTTAAAACCGTTTACTTTTATTTTTTTTCTATTTTTATTATATAATTTTATTATATAGTTTGATGTGCATTGTGCGAAGAGAAAAATAAATAAAATAAAATGCACTGAGGAGTAAAATTGTTTAAAAGTAAAAACGAAGTCAATTACTTCACTTCAACGTTTTGCAGAACAAAAAAAAAAACGAAAAATATACAACAAAATATCAACGATGAATTGTAATTACTTTGCTCCACTACTACACAAAATTGGAAATATGTAACAACCAATAGATTATCTTCGGAACAGGTAAGCGAATTGAAGGCAATAGATTTAATATAGATAATTATATAATATGCATACCTACATATATGAAGGTTATACATGCAGTTTTAATTAACAATTGATGTAAACAAAAATGAAAATAAAAAATTTATTGACTCGAGCTGAAATGAGAAGATATGTGAAAACATTTAATAGAAAAATTTCCAATCACATTTATTAAGGCAATTTAATTATACATTAAAAATGTCACATTGCATATGAATTGCTACATTAATTAATATTCGCATCAATTACGAAGTAAACTCTTTCATTTCACTCAAGCATGCACACAATGTTCAAGGTGTTAGGTATATTGCATAAACAATAGTCAGTTGTTAGTAACAGCAATAAAAAAAAAAAAATTGAGAAAAATAATTATAATTCAATATAAACTAATCAATGAAAATGTGCTAGTTAACTGCACCAAGAAAATCGCAAAAATATGATAAGAATCTTTCAACCCCACCCCTTCACCTACTCTCGTCCATCTGTGCTATTTCCTTCCTTTATGGCTAAAACGAACCTACACCTTTAGGTATTAAGGCTCTTGACTGTATCTCAACCCCTCCTCCTCACTCTTAAATACTGGAATGAAGTTTCGACATTGCGGAAAAAATTTTCTCCATTCATTCGTAAGACGCGGTTTATTAAGAAAAAAAATTATAATTGAACATAAACTAAAATATAAAAATGTGCTAGCTAACTGCACCAAAAACATCAAAAAAAAAAATTTGACAAGAATCTTGCAATCCCACCCCTTCACATACTCCTCGTCCATCTGTGCTACGTCCTTCCTTTATGGCTAAGACGAACCAACACTTGTAGGTATTAAGCCTCTTGACCGTATCTCAACCCCTTCCCCTCCCTTTTAAATACTGAAATAAAGTTTGCACATTACGGAAAAAATCTTCTCCGTTCATTCGTAAGAGGTGGTTTTAATGAGTTAAAGTCTCATACTGTGATTGTCGATAATAAAAAAAGAAGCTTTCAAAATATTATTTTGACAAAACCTAGAGCTCTCAAGAAGAACACTATGCTTAATCTGTTAAATTTTGTCTTTGTCATTCAGCACCTTTTGGTGTCATCCAGCACTTTTTGTTCACTATCTTACACATAATTTTAGATTTCTTAGAACCAAAGTACGAAGGTAGGTTCCTACTTCTTCTATTCTAGTTTTATTCTGGAGTGTGATGATGTAAAGCTTAACATTCTCATATTTATCTTCTTTTAAAACAATTTTTTGGACCTCATTCCCGAATGAATTTTTTTTTCGAAGCTATCATAACATCTCTTTGTAGATTGTCAAACTATAAACGTTTAAAATCTTTCTGACCTTTGAACTACAAGTTCTGTTTAATTTAATTCTTTCATCATAGTATGTGCAGTGTTTCTAAAGGTCAGTTTTATCATTATCTTATTTAGTTATACTTCAGTCTTTAGTTTCAAATTCGTGTTGAGTAATGAAATGACTTTTTAAGTCTATAAACCAACCCGTTTTTTCTTCATATGTGCTGTTTCCATATAAAACCTTACAAAACATTTATCTAGAGTTATATATAGAGACAATAATTGTTCTTTCCAATAAATGTCAGCCCCGTTCATCTTTAATTTCCTGAGATTTTGTAGATGGCTTCAAGTGTTTGTTCTAACTTATACAAAATTTAAGTATGCAATGTTGTTCCCTGAGACTGTAAGGTTTGTAGTCGTATATTTATTTCTGTGATTGGAGAAATGTTTGTCACAAAGATTTGTACAATATAAATATCATTCCATTAGGTGTTCATTGATAAATGGGAGAATCAAAATCAGAATAGAAATTTTTGATTATTTTGTTGTATAATAGTATTAATTAGAATTTTTTCTTTTATTTCTCTAATCGAAAACATTTGTTATCTATATTATTAAGTTTAGAATTTATTGTTTTAATAATTTATTTTTTTTTATATAGTTATATAAATATAATAGATTATAGAAATTATTTTATAATAATATAGAGTATGTGAAAACGATTTAAAAACATTAATAATCATTTTTAAATATAAAATATACTAAAAACATATAAAAAAATTTTATTTTATAATTTTATTATCTAAAAATATCAAATGAAAAGCTCTTCAACTCAAGATAGCCAAATTATTTATCTGCTTTAAGGTACTGAAATTACAGCAAATTTTGCTTCAAAACGTTAATAATTTATGATTTGTTTATTGCCGCCGAAAAGCTATAGGTAAATAAAAATCTGAATCATTTGATAACGAAAAAAAACCCGGAAATTAAATTACTTTGATCTTTCCGAGTGTTAAAGATTTCCAGACAATATCGTATTTAACTACAATAAAACCAATTTAAACCAATTCAATTGAATTATGATTTATACTCGTAATGTAGTGTTATAGAGTTTTTCATTTCGGTTAATATTTTTGCGAACACAAATTTATATTTATAAATGAACGTAAATTAAATGTCAACCCTTATATAAACAATTTTAAATAAATTATACGCATTTATTATATTTAATTTATTTGATAACATGGAACCGATTGTGGTAAGAGATTCACTGCGATTTGCCGAAGGATTTTGGTAAGATTCACTATTATGAAAAATTTTTGCTATTAAACGTTATGTCGATATATCTAGATTCTCGAAGTTTTACGATTTAAATTTTTATATTGTTTACACTGCCAGAGAGAGCTAGTTACCAGATATATTGACAACTAGTATCCAAAATTTTTATGTTATTTGCAAAAACGACGATTAACAGCCGCACTTACTGTAAGAAAAAAGTATATAAAGTTTACTGGAATGTTTATAATGTAATGAAATAGATACGAATTCTTAACAAGTTCAACGAGCATAATCGACTAAGCGATATTAGTTTTTACTTCAACAGAAGTAATAAGCAGAACTTGGTCATTGCTGGCGGGTAAAGGAACCTGTCAACGATCATTGCATTTTAGGTAACCATGCTTGAAGTTTGAATCTCCTTTTCAATCATACCTGCCGCAGTTGTGGAGAGGACAATGAAATTGTCTTCTAACCGCTTTCCGCTTATCACTTTAGGGACTTTTCTTTTTTTTAAGGATTTCCCTTGAGTAGGATTATAAGTTTTGCCAGAGATTCAAAGTGGTTCTAAACCTTTGAAATTTTCAATATATGGTAACATATATATATTAGGCCTATTGGCCTAAGTGTATCCCTTGGGATCGCCGAATAGCCTAACCTAAGCTTAACCTATTAAATCTTTTACACAGATCCGTATCTAAATCGCAGTGCACGTGAAATGAGAATCTCTCCCTTTTAGGGCAAAAAAAATTTAAATAATTAAAAATATTTAAAATAAATATATATTAAATTTAATATAAGAAAATAATTAAATATTTATAATCAAATAACCTAATGAATAGTAGAAGAAGGTTTAGGTTGTTAGACAGTTTCAGCTCATATTATAGTGGATTGAAAACTAATATACATTTATACAAAAGTAATATAATAATGAAAAGGAGAAATTTATTTTTGTGTATATATACTATATATGCTATATTAAAACTTATATATATTTGATATAATAAAAAAACATATTTAATTTAATTTTTAACGTCCGTTTTTGTTAAAAGAAACTAAATTCTTAATAGAGAGGTTTTTATTGAACAGTAGTGAAATTGCAACAACAAAATTTTTTATTATTTTATTATTTATTAAAAAAATAAATAAAATAAAATATTAAATTTAGAATATAAATAAAATATTAAGAAAACAATTTATGGAATAATTAATTTATGTAAATAAATTATAAAATTTGACAAATAAATTGTCAAAAACTTATGAATAGTGCTCCGATGTCAATTAGATTGCAAATGACAAAATTAAACAACTAAAAACAAATTATATAAATTGCATAAGAACTTCAAAATTAAGAAAACTTAATGTATTGTAAATTAACTAAAATAGTACTTCATTTGTCTATGGAACGTGCTAATGAAAGAGTGAAGTACTTACTTTGTTAGGTTGTATCTGTGTGACAATTTCGTGACCTTTCGTAAATTACAATGTTATATGAAGCCAAAAGTAATAACCTTGAAGGTCTTCTCACTTACATTATATTTTTTATTAATATTTTTCAATTTTATACAAACCCAAAGTAAGTATATATTTGAAAATGCAAAAGCGGTATACGTGTAGTTTCGGTCATCGCATTCGATCCACTTTTCCATTTTTCTATATATGCAGTGATGCGCAAACCAAAGTAACAAAACCATTCTAACACTTTAAGTGTGAAAATAATTTCTTACTAATCAATAATAATAGAAGTAAAGGTGAGTAGTTGTTAAGTATTTTATTAGAAATAAAAATTATTATTTACAAAACCAAAATTTTATTTTCTATAAAATCAACCACAAAAAATAATAGAAAACCCCATATCTGGCTACTCAATATAACAGCAACAACACTCTAGATTATGAGTATTTCTGATATTGTTAAGTGGACAGATAATTAAAGGGAAGAGCCATTAATTTATTATTAAAACCTCAATTTAACAATTTTTATTTTAGTTTTCATTATTTTATTATAGAACAATAATGGTTTAGATATGGATACGTAGGGGCGCAAGCCAAAACAAACAATAATTAATAGTTTTTTAAGTAAACAAATCACAAATTTCAATTGCCAGAAAGTGTAACATCAATACATCAAATGTTTATCAATTCATAGAGACCTTCATTAAAACAGGAAATATCTTTGCTTTGAAGATCAGGAAACGATCATGGAAAACATGTGGTCGAATAGAGAAAAAAATCAAGTTCATTATTAGTTAGTTAGATTTAAACAATCATATGAGAAATCTACGTAGAAAAGCTTTTCAAAATAATTAGATGTTCAAGAACAGACTAATTATCATTATCTATTGGAAACCATATATCCGAAAGGAGCGTTTCAAAGAAAAGTTTTACATTTACTATATCTTTTTTTCCCTTTCTTAGACATATGTCAATTGGTCGATTCAGAAGTAAAAATGCTTTTGATCTCAGTTGAGTATATGATATATTTAATGAATCAATTTATCTATTAAGATATTATTATTTTTGGTTACGAGTGTTACCGGCCCGTCCCAAAGGCATATCTGCTGATTTAATTAATTACATTTAAACTTAATTAAAAATTAACTACAATTTGAAACCCTAAAAAGGAAATAACTTGATTAATGTAATTATTTTTATTTAATAGGTTATTTCTAATAATAATTAAATGACTTCTAAAAATCAAATTCTTTCGTAGTTATTTATTCGATTTATTTAAAATTATTATTGTTTTTGTAATCCATGCTGTTTCAAAAAGCAAATACACTTAAGGATGACAAAAATAATACAATGGAATTAATTGGAGAGAACGAAATTGTATTATTTTAAGAGATAATATATTGATTTATGAGTAGTTTAAAGATTATAAGGGGTCCCCGCCTAAAAAAACATATATTAATATTATAAAGAAAATTAATTAAAGCGGTCAGTGTCCCGGTCTGATCGGTATGTAACTTATACCGTTCTATATGACTTTTATAAAATATGGCTTAACACATGGATGCAAAGCAGTTAAAAGTGATAGTTGATTATAACAATGAACCAAAAAGTATTGAAGCCTTATTTTATACTATTGTATTCTATACTGAGATATATTAATGAAATACCATATTCAGAGCAGAATAATTGCCACTTTCAGATATTTTTTATGAGTCTTATATATGCTTCATTAAAAAATAGTGATTATAGTTCTTTATTTTCACACTCTCATGCTTCTTTAATTCATTTTATTACAGTAATTTTTAATTATGTATCAAATTTATTTATTTAATATGTATCTGTTAACCTTCCATTCCTTAATAAATGTGAATAACAGTGATAATGATTCAAATTAATAAAACTTATGAATAGTGCTCCGATGTCAATTAGATTGCAAATGACAAAATTAAACAACTAAAAACAAATTATATAAATTGCATAAGAACTTCAAAATTAAGAAAACTTAATGTATTGTAAATTAACTAAAATAGTACTTCATTTGTCTATGGAACGTGCTAATGAAAGAGTGAAGTACTTACTTTGTTAGGTTGTATCTGTGTGACAATTTCGTGACCTTTCGTAAATTACAATGTTATATGAAGCCAAAAGTAATAACCTTGAAGGTCTTCTCACTTACATTATATTTTTTATTAATATTTTTCAATTTTATACAAACCCAAAGTAAGTATATATTTGAAAATGCAAAAGCGGTATACGTGTAGTTTCGGTCATCGCATTCGATCCACTTTTCCATTTTTCTATATATGCAGTGATGCGCAAACCAAAGTAACAAAACCATTCTAACACTTTAAGTGTGAAAATAATTTCTTACTAATCAATAATAATAGAAGTAAAGGTGAGTAGTTGTTAAGTATTTTATTAGAAATAAAAATTATTATTTACAAAACCAAAATTTTATTTTCTATAAAATCAACCACAAAAAATAATAGAAAACCCCATATCTGGCTACTCAATATAACAGCAACAACACTCTAGATTATGAGTATTTCTGATATTGTTAAGTGGACAGATAATTAAAGGGAAGAGCCATTAATTTATTATTAAAACCTCAATTTAACAATTTTTATTTTAGTTTTCATTATTTTATTATAGAACAATAATGGTTTAGATATGGATACGTAGGGGCGCAAGCCAAAACAAACAATAATTAATAGTTTTTTAAGTAAACAAATCACAAATTTCAATTGCCAGAAAGTGTAACATCAATACATCAAATGTTTATCAATTCATAGAGACCTTCATTAAAACAGGAAATATCTTTGCTTTGAAGATCAGGAAACGATCATGGAAAACATGTGGTCGAATAGAGAAAAAAATCAAGTTCATTATTAGTTAGTTAGATTTAAACAATCATATGAGAAATCTACGTAGAAAAGCTTTTCAAAATAATTAGATGTTCAAGAACAGACTAATTATCATTATCTATTGGAAACCATATATCCGAAAGGAGCGTTTCAAAGAAAAGTTTTACATTTACTATATCTTTTTTTCCCTTTCTTAGACATATGTCAATTGGTCGATTCAGAAGTAAAAATGCTTTTGATCTCAGTTGAGTATATGATATATTTAATGAATCAATTTATCTATTAAGATATTATTATTTTTGGTTACGAGTGTTACCGGCCCGTCCCAAAGGCATATCTGCTGATTTAATTAATTACATTTAAACTTAATTAAAAATTAACTACAATTTGAAACCCTAAAAAGGAAATAACTTGATTAATGTAATTATTTTTATTTAATAGGTTATTTCTAATAATAATTAAATGACTTCTAAAAATCAAATTCTTTCGTAGTTATTTATTCGATTTATTTAAAATTATTATTGTTTTTGTAATCCATGCTGTTTCAAAAAGCAAATACACTTAAGGATGACAAAAATAATACAATGGAATTAATTGGAGAGAACGAAATTGTATTATTTTAAGAGATAATATATTGATTTATGAGTAGTTTAAAGATTATAAGGGGTCCCCGCCTAAAAAAACATATATTAATATTATAAAGAAAATTAATTAAAGCGGTCAGTGTCCCGGTCTGATCGGTATGTAACTTATACCGTTCTATATGACTTTTATAAAATATGGCTTAACACATGGATGCAAAGCAGTTAAAAGTGATAGTTGATTATAACAATGAACCAAAAAGTATTGAAGCCTTATTTTATACTATTGTATTCTATACTGAGATATATTAATGAAATACCATATTCAGAGCAGAATAATTGCCACTTTCAGATATTTTTTATGAGTCTTATATATGCTTCATTAAAAAATAGTGATTATAGTTCTTTATTTTCACACTCTCATGCTTCTTTAATTCATTTTATTACAGTAATTTTTAATTATGTATCAAATTTATTTATTTAATATGTATCTGTTAACCTTCCATTCCTTAATAAATGTGAATAACAGTGATAATGATTCAAATTAATATGAAAGATTAGGTTCTCTACATGTCACTTAAATGAAAAGAAGTTTTTTATTTTTGTCCTATAACAAAAAAAAAATATATATATATATCATTTCATATCACATAAAACCAGGAAGGTATTCAGATATCAATTTCGGCAAAGGTTAATTAAAATTTGAAAAGGATGCAAGACGATTCTATAAAGGAAAAGGTGCATGCATTGGCAGTTTATTATTGGTATATCTGCTACAGCAATTTAACAATAAGTTTACACTATCGCAATTAAGTTGTTAAAAGTGTATTAATAAGCGTCATCTTTCATATAAAATATAATTTAAGACATGTTCATTAGGTTTGATAATTATAAGTGTAAACATGGATGTTTAATGCTTTTAAACGAGATAACATGGAACATAGGTATTTATCGCTTTCAAAAGAGATAAAATCAAATTTAATTTCATTACCGTGTTCAGTCTCACATATGGGTTATTTGGAAGAATACGAAATACTATTTCCACTTGGAATTTCATGACCGGGTATGTAGAAACAAAATCACGCCTATGGGTCGTTTGGAAGAATAGAAAGACTTGGTGCCATACAATATTTAGACTTTTATGTGTTTCTGTGTGGGAATAAAATAGCGCTTATAGATTGTTTGTAGAAAGGACAGTTCTGTGGACACTTAAAATTAAGAATTTCACGACCGGGTATTATATAAAGAGGGCTTTGGGTTGGTAATGTTTTATGGGTTAAGCTAAGACCTTATATACTCCGACCAGTTTGATCTATTGACCATATTGGTTATAATACAATTTAGAGTTTAACATCTGAACTATCAAATGAAATTTTAATTAAAAATTAATTATGGAAAGCAAACAAATTAAAAACGATAAAAAATAGACAGCTTAATTTGTATTGACCGTGTTTACTGCATCAAACATGTTACATTACGTTTTATCGTATATCCTTTGAATCACGATCAAATAGACGTCAAACCTATTTGATGCTGCGCTCAATCATTTGTGTTTATCAAACAGATTTGAAGTGCATTTTGCATTGTGGATCCGTGAAATGTAAATATAGTTCAAGTTCAGAAAAAAAATTTGCATTGCCAACAAATATTTTATTAGAATGTTTTTTTTTGTTTAACAATTCTTATAAGAAAAATGAATATAGGCACTTGTGCATTTCTACAAAGAAGTGACAGACCATTAATTCCTAAAAATAATACGCATCAGGTGACGGTGGTAACAACCTAAATTCTATAATTCTATTTTGTTTTAGAATAACAGAATAACCTACTGTGCTTGAAAACTTTTAAAAATAAATTCGTGCTCTTGAACTTACGAATCTCAGAAGAAGAAGCTAGCAACAACGATCGCGCCGTGCCGCATACACTGTTTTTGTTGTTGCTGCTGTCGCTGCTTTTGATGCCAGCCACTACCGTGTTTACTGTTGTTGTTGTTATTGTTGTATTTTTATCACGACGAAATGAAAGAGAAATTTTGCTTAGGAATTGAAGTTTTGAAAGAAGCGCAAGTCGCAGGGAAAGTGGTATCATCCATATTATAGCCGGTGTTAATTTTTTTAAATTAAATTAATTAAATATTTGTTCATCTTTCTGATTAGTAAATAATTTATTTTAAATGTTTCAATGCTTTTTATGCTTCTTTACTTCAAATTGTTTTTTTTTCTTTTTTTGTGAATTTTTTGATTTGTTTGTATATTTTCGGCGTTATACAAAATTATTTTCACCGTCGCACTCCCCCTTTGCGAAAGGGTGGTAAAACAAGACAAACACGCGTTCGTTTGTTGTATGGAAAAACCTAAGAAATTCGTTTACAATTTGTAGTTGCCTTGTTTAATATATTAGATAACTTTAACATTAAACTTGTTATTAAATTATTTTAAATTTAATTCTAAAAACATCCGTGTCTGTAAGCGCCTTTTTTTTAATAAATAATATACGTCGATTTATATGAATTTAAAACTGAAAATTTTAAAGAGCTCAGACGCACAACCACCACGACGGCTTTTGCAACAATAAGAAACTTTAGTTTTATATTCTTTTTGTTTTGTTGTTTGCATACTTCTGCTTCCTCTTTTCCATGTGCACATTCACAATAGAATGTATGCAATTCAAATTTTGCACACATTTTACACTTTTGAACTATTACACAATAGTTTATAGATTATTATATAATACTGGATTCACCGAGAGTTTTATTTGTAATTTAACCCATTTTGGACCATCGTGTGGTGCACCATGCGGCTAGTGTTGTATAATTTTTAATATTCAAGAAATATTTTATATATTTTATGTAAAAATAATGTGAGAGTAAACTTTTGAATATATATTAAACTGTTCTCATATACTTAAACTTGTTTTATTTTACTATTTAATATAGAAATTTTACCGTAAATGGGTTGTACTTGTACTTAATGGGTTAAGCTGTCAATTATTGTTGCTTTCAATGCGAAATGAAAGTTTTTGATGAACAAAATCTCATGTAAATTCAATATAATATTGCATGAACTGCTTGTAGACACTATTACTGTTAAGATAGGCGCATTTTTTAATTGAAAAATGAAAAATTATAAAAATATATTTCGATTGACGAGTATAAGAAAGTTAATATAGGAATTTATTTATGTATGAAATTATTTTCAATATATTTAATTCTAGATTTGTTTGGCAAATAAATGACGCATTTGAATATTTTTTATATATATTTAAGTGCTTTAAATTATTTTAATACAAAACCGTATGTATATAGTAGGTCTGTTCCATGAGCTACTCGTAGTAACTTTGAATAACACTGTGTTTACGTGTATGGTGCGTTCCACCAGCAACTTTTCGAGTAAATGAGCGCATCAGAGAGAACGTAACATTCTTGTCGAAATTTGAAAGTGCTACACATTTCATTTCAAGTAAAATTTGTGTTAATGTATGAATCAGCTGTTCAGGTTTAAATTTAAATTTTTGTGTTATTTATTTACGCGGCACTGGTGTTCTTACCAGACTTTACACAAAGCTGTTCTATGAAAATATGTATAAAGAGCGTAATTTGGTACTTTATTTGTGTTACGCTCTCAGTTTGTACTTTACTTGTGTTATACTTGAATCTTACTATGAGTAGCTCGTGGAACAGACTTAGTATGTTATGTTAATTAGTTAATTTTGTTTCGGCGGCACAATGTTAACAGCTGATTGATCGACTTTTTTGAAGTATTATCATAAATTGCGTTTTTAGTACCCAAGGTTGCATTTGTTGTTGAGTTTCCACTAACACAATTTAATATTTGTTAAAAAATATATATAAAAATTAATTTAAAATTTGTTTACTATGAAACCTGTTTCGATATGAAATTAGATAACTGGTCATTATGGCATCAAACAAAATAATTTAATAAAAAAGAAGATTATGATATCTGAATAAAAATTTGCATTTGAAGTATAGGTTTTTTGAAATTGTTGAAATAATATAGAAAATTTTAATTTAATATTAATTTTTTTTTTGCCGTGACGTGAGTTTTTGACGAAAACAAACTATTTAAAAGTTAGAATCGAATTCGAACAGCAAAGAAAAGACAAAGCCAAAAATTTAAATTAATTTATTCTAATTTGTCTGATCATACAACGCTGTTTCGAGTATTGCCAAGTACTTATCATCAGTGGTCTTGAGAAGTATTTGAATTTCTTCATTATTTTATAATTTATTTGGACTGCAAGTGCCAGGCTAAGAACTAGTGCTTCTCAAATCACAAGCTATGATTAATCGTGTTTATTCACAAGTAGCCTTAAGTAGCCAAACTTTCAATGCTTAAGTTCCAGTTTTTTGTCACTTTTTATTTAATTAGTGATTCTTACCAAAGCACTTGCCGTGCTTTTTAATTAGAACGTGTTTATAAACTACAGCTTTACTTGAAAATACAAGTTCAATATATTGAAAGTTAATTTTTGAAGTTGCCTATTTTTATTTCAAAGTTATTCTTTTTGTAGAGATATCTGTTATGCATATTTTTTACTTACTATATGTAAAACGCATTTTTGGGGTGCAATTTTACAAAGAAGCTATGCAAAAGTTTTTCTATAAGTTCGCTTATTGCGATTAGGAAAATTTGAATAATATTATTGCAACACTTAAATATAATTTTCCAACAAAGGAAATGAACAAAATTTGAAATATTTGCCATATGTTTTATATATAAAACTTTACTGATTTATTTCACACGCATAAATAAGCTCAAGCTTATGAAAACGATTAAATCTTGATTTTATTAACATAAGTAATTTTAGCTGCAGTGGAAGCATAACATTACTTGATTACCAACATGCTCTTCTTTACTCTTTAAAGCACAGAGTAAATAAGTTACTAAATTGAAGTTGAATTGAGGTAATTATGAGAAAGTATTATTGTAACTAAATGTTTACACGTTTATAAAAAACGTTAATTGAATTTAAAAATTGTAATTTTTTCACGTTTGTATAAGTGTTTATGTCCTTTATGAAATGAGTTAAAAAATAATTATGGAATGTAATGATTAATTAACTTGCAGTCTCAACTTGACTTAAATTTCTAAGAAAATTTTTTTACCAACCATTTTGTACACAAATAAATGTTTAATAATAAAATTTAATGAACTTTTTATTATATTTTTTGCATATGTATTATTATATTCAGGACGAAGAACCTAGTAGTCCAATTCCTTCTTTTCAGTTCACTTCAATATTTATTTTAATGTTAACTTGCAAATAAATAAATATATAGTACTATATTTACAATATATTATTAAATAAATATTATTTAAATAAATAAATATTTAAATAAATATTATTTAATAATATTTAATAATTGATTTGATAATATATTATTAATACATATTCAACATTTTATGTATTAAAATTATTTTTAAGAATGCTATTGTAACCTAGCCTTTAACATTAATTTTGTGTTTGAACCATTAATTCACGGTGGGGGTTGAGATATTAGATAAAAATTTAATTTTCGATTTTATTTTTCTAAGTGGAATTTTTCATTTTTCGAAGTTGTAGTAACAAACTCGCGCGTTACAGTTTGACGAATAGATGGTGCTGTGAAAATTTTTGATAAGAATTTCGAAATTTAATTTGAATTTTTTAAAATTACACAACTTTCCTGAATTATTTAAAATTTTTATTTAAATTTATGTAAGTATTAAATATTTTTAGTGGAATATTGTTTTATTAAAAATTAATTGCTAAATTAAGCAAATATATTGCTTTTTATTATACAGTGTTGGTTTCGTATAATGAAACAGAATTATATAATATATAGTACATATCATAAATATAATATCATAAATAATATTTCATACATAATATATAATATAATATAATATAATATAATATAATATAATACATAACAAATACATTAATAAATCAATCAGTAAATCAAAAAAATCTCGATAACGTCTGAACTTAATTCTTTGCTTGTGGTGACGTTCAGTTGAAGGCATATATCTTTCACATCACATCATAAGATAAGTATATGAATTTCTGTGTATGATAAAAATATATATTATATATTTTTAATTAATATATATTTAATTAAAAAAAAAACATTTACTAACATAATATAGAAAATTCGGTTCATTTTGCGCGACTCTGCTAGTTCCGGTCAATGCTCCGCTCTGTCACTGAGTTTAAAAGATTTAGATGATAACGCTCTATACGGATTTCATAAAATAAGACATGACACATGGATTGGCATCCAGCAGTTTAAAGTGATAGTTGATTATAATAATGATCTCAACATAACCAACACATTTAAAGAGTATATAAACCCTATTCTGGAGTACTTCCAGAAATGGAAAATAAAAAGCAATAATGAAAAAACTAAGGCTCTGTTCATTACGCGTAAGCGGAGACAGAACCCGTCGAGAGTGAGAGTGGGAGATATGATTATAAACTGGGAGGATAGCATTAAATATCCTGGTATCAGGGTGGACAAACGATTCACATGGCTTAAACATATTCAACTGAAAAGAATTAGCAGTGTCAAAATTCTTCATCACCTCCATCCACTATTCAGTAATGAAAATCTCAATGCTATGAACATAAAGGTGATATATAACCCAATAATACGAGCGTCTTCTATATGTATGTGTAGCGTTCAGCAAAGCCTTAAACACTTTTATTCGTCAGCTGGAAATTGCATTAAGCCAGGCTATGAGTAGACTTTTTATGGTACCATGGTACATTAAGACTATGGATATCCTCAGGGACCTCAAGATTGATCCGATCAAAAAATAAATAAAGGACAGAGCCCTAAAATTATTTGCTGACAAAAAATTGACAGGCTTACCAACACCACGTTATCGAATGATGAATTGTTGGTGTTGATGTTATCTTGGTTATTTTAAAAAATTGGCGATCTATCACAGTCCCAGATCATATGTCATACTCTACAAAGACTGGCTCTGCCTTCACTGCCTCACATAAAATATTTTCTTCATCTTTTGGTGTTGATATTAGATGCGACAAATCTTCACTATTTTTGTAGGAAGTTTTCACAATTTTAATAGATTTAGCTATTATTAAACAATTTACCATTGTCCCGCGGGGCACTGAATAAAATTTTATTACATTAATTAATAGGTCACAGTTGAATAAAAGAGACTTGTTACTTGGAAATCCAAGTTTCTCTAAATCAGAAAACATGGACATTGTATAGCGACAAGGAAGATAAAACGCCGGGGAATAGGTTAATTGTAGATTCTACGACCATGGTCACGAAAACTACGGAGTTACCAAAATTCGATAGAAATTGGATAGTTTTCGGGTTCCAATAAAATCGATGGTTATCAGTAATTTTAATGAAAAATGTTACAGCTTTCTTTAGAAAAACTAAAACAAAAATTATTTTTCGCGACTATAATGGAACATCTAATCATCATTCATTGAATAACCTCAGATAAGCTTAGATATTGTGGGCTTATGGGTCGTTGCTAACAAAAGGTTAGAGAAAAAGAGGCTAGGGGTTGAAATGTCAAAAGGAAGATAATGCAGCTGGGTGAGGCACCGACAACCGAGCATTAGAAAGTACTAGTCAACGCGAGTAATCTGTGGTTTCTTGTAAATGATATGGTTAAGAAAGTGCTTGCTTTTAGGTTTGTGCTTATAGTTGGTGGTGTGCAATCTGGAAGGAATGAAAAAGATGAAGATTTTTCATTTCAGTAGAACTGATTGCAGACCATATGCGGAAGGCTACATTTAAACCCTAGACATACCATCTATAATAGTAAATTTACTGGACTTTTTGGTTAGATAAATATTTAACTAAAAGAGTAAACTTTATAATGTAATCTACATGAATTAACGAATAAGATCAACAAACAATTATGGTTAGTATAGATTTTCTTATTAAAAACCTATCGATAAACCCTAGAACAAATATAGAAAACCTGTAGATAAATTATCGACAGCTTGAAAAGTAAAACGAAAAAGCGATAGTTTTGCAATTTTCTCAGGAATATTTCTAATACTCAAAGATTATCTCTGAAAAAAAATGATCGTAAGCTATTGCAATTTGGATAATCATTTTGTTGCCGTATTCGCGATAGTTCTATTCATGAAGGTGATTTCATACTAGTTGTAGAGCTGCGTTAATTGAGATTACACTATTCACTAGCAGTCAACCATACTTATTATATAATTAATACATACAGTTTAATTAATAATTTAATTAAATATTATTACTTAATAATTACTAGGAAGATGGACAGCTAGACTGTTAACTAATATAATCACCTGGGTTAAACGGAATTCGGGAGACACAAATTACTAACTCACTAAGGTGCTGAATGGACTTGAATATTTTTTGGAGTACTTCTACAGCATGGGAAAGGTGGTTTTACACACAACAAAGCACACCTTATTTTATTGTAATAGGTGGCATACATTTAGAGAAGAGATAATAGTTCAGAGATTGAACCAATAAATAACGAGAATATAAAGGAAAATATGAGAGCAAGCCCAGACAACGGTCGAATAATAGAATCATATGTGATTTAAATGTTCAAAGCGAAAGAAGCAGACTTAGAAAGGAGTAGCAGAAACTGTAATAAATAGGAAAGACACCATAAAATGGAAAGATCTGGACGAAGATCGAAATTCAAAAGAGTATATGGCTTTCAACGCCAATATAAAAGAAACCTTCCACAGAAAGTAGTGCCAAAAGAATTCCGGGGGAGAATAAGTCTCTTCGAAGAAGAGGTGGTTTAGTGGTTAAGGGAGTCTGCCACAACTTTCCATCGAGGGTCTGTGTCAATGTGCATAGAGCATATCTCACGACAAAAAAATTAAATATTATTAATATTATAAAAATATTTTCATTATTGCATTAAATCTCGATTCGTTCACCTCAAAGTAAATTGATTTTCTTTAAATGTCTGCACGCTTCTTTAGTTAATTGGATTATTATTATTTCGCTACCATAAATTCTTCATTTAGCATAGAATTAATCAAATAAATCAAAAAAAAAATAAAATAAATGTATTTAATAAGGTAAAATAAATGGTTTAAAATAATGAAATTATATTTTCAGTTATTGGCTCTTTTGTGGTAATGAGTCTAGTCTCGTTACATGAGTCTCAGCCACCTCAAGGTGGAAGCAATTATTGTTGAGCCGAATAATTTCAATTTAATAAGAGTCTTAATGAATTTAGTCGTTTAAAATAAAAAAGCAAAATACTCATTTAAAAGCCCTCAAAATCTGTTCAAACAGACGTTACACGACGGAAATTAGACAAGAAAAATCTCAAAGATCCATCAAGTAAACAAACGAGGTCAATTACACGCATTCAACTTGTGTTGATAGTACAAAAAGGGCCGAAACGATCTGCGGTGCAGTGCTTTAAGTGCTCTCAGACACAGTGGGAAGAATGCAACAATTTTTACTTGTTTACTTTTGATTTCTTCTTTTGAATTTCATGTTTTCATGTTTTCATAAACTAGATTTATTGTTAATACATGATGGATCACATAAAGTGATCTGCAAGCTGGAATTATTATTATTCCGCATAATTCAGAGCATGCATAAATTAAAAACAACTTCATAGAGATTACTCCTTGCTCTCCTTTCTCTCTTTAAAAGCAACTTCATAGAGATTACTCCTTGCTCTCTTTCTAGATGATATATATACAAAAGTAGTTGGGCGATAGGAAATACTTCTCTCCGTACACTTTTTGATGCCTAGTGTCACCAAAAGGAGTATGAGCTGATGAAATATGTTAAGAATATGGAAAGCTTAGGTTAATCTACTTTAACCTTAACTACTTTTACCAAATGCAGGGAAACCTTCCAGTAAGAATAAGATAACAATCGGAGGAGTGCTTCAGATTCCATTTCTTAGACGTAGCATCAAGCATTTTTTGAAGAGTTTTTTAAAGAGAGTTTTTAAACAAGATCTATATCAAGTAGGTTTTAAACACAGACTCCACAACTAGATAATCTAAAATGATATTTAAATTAATTTAATAATCTTCAAAAAATAAATCCATTACCGCAAGAATTTTTTAAGAACTTTTCAGAAATATCCCCGAGGCTTGACGATACCAATTACAGACATGCTTAAAAGTGCTGTAAAGTTTTTAAGGGCCATGTGCGCACCTTGTTGGCTATTTAACAACCAATTAGCTGGAAAATTTTTTGGATTCCTCAACATTATTGCGAATTTTCTCAGATTGTGATATTGAATCATATTAAAATGTGTCGGTTGCTTGTTATAAACTCAAAGTACTATATAGTGCGGGTTTGGAGGTGAAACGCATGAATCCATTTGCAATATTAGTTTGAGACGGGGATAATAAAGTTCTACTTGTACTGAGCGCTTCGTATTCAACAGCTCTCGTGCTTTCGTTAGTTACTACAAGGTGGTGTCTCCTATTGCGATTCTCTGTCTCGTTAGCAGAAAATCTTTGCCTTCCTTACGAATTAAAGATCTCCTCAGATCTATTATGTTCTTCACTTTGGTTGAAAACTTTTAATTTGACATTGGATCAAGTCAACATATTTAATCGTTTGTCCAAAAGTGTGTAATTTTTCCCAGCTATGTTGCATTTCACGTTATTATTTTTTTGACCAAGTCCATCCTTTGGGTGTCTATTTTTTAAAGAAAGTGTTAAACTGATGCACTAATCCCTATTCTTCATTTTTTCAAAAGAATAGTCAGCTAAAAATTATGTGGTTTTTAATGAAGATGGTTACTGAAATATTCGATGTTATAGTATCAGTCTGGTTCTTCGGTAGTAATTAAATTCCTAGTGAAGAGTTTTTGATACCTACTTTATTTTCTTCCATTTCTTTATGTCCAGGTATAAATTATTCACAAAGTTTGCTTATTGATGAAACTCATAATATTTATTATTGTTATAAATAGGGACTATTGTATTGCGATCTTATATTCTATTGTGCTCTCTATAAAAATAGTACAAAAATATATATATTATATTATATGATTAAAATGATATATCACCATCAGAATTCAGTATCCATCTAAAATATGTTTAGATGTATTAGTGCAAAGCAGCTGCCATGTATGTGCTTCATGGTCTCTTCTTTTTGTATTCAGATCTTCTAAATTATATCGAAAACGATGTGTTAGTAAAATTTCTGTTATAATTTTTAAATTATTTTTCGTCAAGTTCAGATGTGCGGTCCTTAATGGGACCTGATAGATTTTCCTTATATAATCTTCTTATTTATTTTATTTGTCTTTAGAATTATAAATTGAATTGAAATTACGAAAAAGGAATGGTTGCAAACGATGATTGTCTTCTTTTTAAGTAATGGACATTGATAAAGTCAATGAGTACTGATTTTTTCTGGTGGCCAGTTGAGTTCTTATCTTATCCACAGAACGCCGAAGTCGGCCCAGAATCACTATGCACTATGAACTCCTTCCGGATGGTCAAATGGTTAAACGGTCAATAAGGAGTATTATTTGGCCGTTATGCGTCGTTTGCGTTAGGCCAAACGCAAAAAGAGGCCAGATTTATGGAAGGAAAAATCATGGATTTTACACCCCGATAACGCATCGGCTTACACAGCGTTGGCTGTGTCACATTTTTTGGCCAAAAACTCCACCAATATCATCAACCAAGCACCGTACTCTCCAGATATGGCCTCGTGTGACTTTTTCCTCTTCTCCCGACTCAAATTGTCATTGCGAGAAACGCGTTTTGAGACCATAAAGGCCATAAAAGAGAATTCGCTGCGTGAACTAAAGGTCATACCTTCGGCGGCCTATAAAACATGTATGGAAAATTCGATCAAGCGTTGGCATGCATGTATTGCCGCAGGAGGAGAGTACTTTGAAGGCGATAATAAAGAAAATTATTAAAAATTAAAATTTTGCGTTTTTTTTTAAATTTTCGTTCTTTTTTGATCATAAGGTATGGTATCTGATTGTTAAATCCGACTAGTATTCGACAAAAGATAATAGTTATCTTTACATGACTACAAAAGTATAAATTCTTTATTGCCTTTTCATATTTGATTTAATAAAAGGCGGGAACTAATAAATAAATAGGAGCATATTGCATTTATATTTGTCATGGTTCAAGTTCTCAAAATGACCTTAGTAACTTTCAAGAGCCCAAAATTTTGAAGTTACATTAAAGGCTTAATACACAGCAGTTTTCGAATAAAAAAGTTTTTACCACTCTCCCTTTTTTCTTATCATTCTTCTTTTTTTTTAAATTTGAAATCTTTTCTTTTTCTTTCTTACTCCATAGTTGCTTTGGATTTAAATATATTGCTTATTGGGCGTTTGACAATCAAAATTTTTCACTCTGTGACTCTATTCATCATGGTATTTTTCCTCGTTTTCCGCTTCACTTGTATCGTTTCACTTGTACCATTTCACTTCGTAGGGTAACTGATAACAAAGGTTAAAGTTTTTAAATAAGAATACGAAGTTGTACGGTCGGGAACTTTGTTAGCATAAAGTGTTCTCTTTAAGTTATTCGGTTTATTTCCAGCCAATATACCCTCTTCAAAGTACAATGAATATATGTAATATATGTACTAACGAATCAATATGTATTGATTCGTTCTACAATCATTGTTCATAAATATATTAGTAGATTAAAAGTTCAGAATGCCATCATTATATAGCATTAAAATTATTGAGTTTTGGACTATTTTACGAATTTGTCCCCGCAGCTAACTGCGAGAATAAACATTTGCTTCATCCGTACAACTTCGGTAGCACTACCTTTTTCAGTAAAGCAGCTGTAGTAGTTTGTCGCTGGTTATTAATGTCTGTTGACTTTAGAGATCATTTTAAGAAAATATCATCATCCTAGCAAAATAGGTCTAACTCAAGAACAGAATGTTAACAATGCTTGAAAGAGAATCTGAGTTCCAGCCATATACGATTTTAATCTGGATGAGGACGAATTATTGTGCCGGGAGATACTATCCCCGTCTGATGTTTGGTTTTCTTCAACAGTTGACATTTTCACTTCATTCGAAGGCTAGAGTAGCTTTATTTCACTTAAGGTGGATTAGAAGTACAAACGATCAGTCATGGTTGCTCTATTGTGAGCCCTTGGTTGGTTGGTTGGTTGCAGTGGCAATCCATTAGTAAACTTCTATATACATCAATTAGGGATTTTTCGCCATTTTGCTACACATTCCTCGCAAGAATCCTAGTATAGAAGAGAAGAGACTAAATCTGTCCCGTCGAATTTATATAATTTAATAGCTCTTTTGTCTTCACCGATGAATAGTCTGATACACTCGTTTATTTTCTATTTATCCATTTATCTATAACAAACATTAACTCATCATCCTAAACTTGGTTTCCGAAATGTTTTGGCTGATGTTTTTCGCAGTTTAAAATCAAACTCTTCGCTCTTTATTCGATACATATTTACTTAATTTAATACCATCTGGATAAATATACTTTAGACGCAATGGCCCGGTCTCTATTCGTACGAAAGTCAAAATTTGGCAACATATCAGTGAAGGAAATACCTTACCCTTGCATATGGTTATCAATAAATATTTAATTTTAATAAGTTATTTAATTTTAATAAGGATATGAACTCCTTTTTCGTATATTTCCCTTAATTCATTAAGAAAACTTTTATTATACCAAAAATTTTGTTAGCTAATTGACCTACATGTTATGGGGAGATTTTTAAATTCGTATCACGCTTTTGTGCATTTGCTTTCATATATACATAATATACTCATGTCTGACGAGAGTAAATCTGCATATGGGTCAGTCTTTTAAAAATCGGACGAATTTTGGCAAAAAACGACCTCATAACCTCCGATTAGGCTGAAATTTTTTTATAAGCTCCTTTTATAAAATAAGAAGACTCGTATCTCAATAAAAAATATTGAAATTTTTTTCCGAGGAGTTATGAACCCATGGGGTTTTGAGAATTAGTCATATTTTTAAATGGCCATATCTCAGGCTTTATAAATGATAGAAACTTTTAATTTATTGCGCTTTAAAGATAATTGATTGATCTTTTTAAAAATAGTTTAAACAACTACAATTGTATCTATTTAAGTACTAATATTATTCATTTGGGAAAAAATAATTTTTTTCCAAAGGTGTACCAAAAAATGATCATTTTTTATATTTTATTTATATTCATTACTAAATTTTTGTAATCAATTAAAATTTTCAGAATGGTACTATTTTTGGAAAATTTTCAAAATTTTTTTTCTTCCGCATCACACATCCAACAAATACGTACTTTACTTCCGTTGAATAAGTTTTCGAACGAATATATTTGTAATATTCCTATATAATATTTTGAATTTGGTTTGTAATAAAATTATACATAAAACTCAAAATTTTCAGGACGATATTGCCCTTAGAAGTACTTTTAAAAAATTAATTTATCCTTCACCTTATAAAATCGTGTATGTAACACGATTTTTCAGTAAAAAAAAAATTAAGAATATATCAGAAAATATTTCAGGTTTTCTTTTTGATTCGGATTAACCAATAAATTCTACTTAAAAAATAAATATTTCCAGTGTGGTATTGCTTTCACAAGTAATTAAAAAAATTAATTTATCAGACGCCTTACACCACACTCATACGCACCATCTACCGTTAAATAAATTTACCACAAAAAATGACTCAATAATGATTATTTCTTATTTCTAAATTTAATAAATCATTAAATTCTATTATCTCTATCTCTATCTCTTTATCTATTTCTATTTTTAAATCAAGAATTTTAATACATATAATTAAACCGTCTAATTTTTTTTAAAAAATGGGAGATATTAATTTCAAAAAGGTTTACTACGGCATGCCACTAAAAAATTATTTGGTTCTAGACTATATAAACTATTTCTCTATTGGAGATGTCAAGGTTTTTAATGTGGTTCTTGTTTGACAAGCCCATTGTCTATATGTAACAGTTTCAATGATGTTGTCATCAAAGATCTCTAGAAGTTGTTGCTTGACGTTTACAGTTCCAGAACATTTTCAGGACATTTTGCGAAATTTCCTAAGAAACATGCTGTGCGTGTAGTGCTGCAAATAACGCAAGTTATAGGCTATCTTTATAGTCACTCATCGGATTTGTAGTAAATGCAGTAAGTGCTTTTTTAGTAAGTGAATTTTATCCCACTTGCTCGTATAAGAACGCAATACTGTGATTGTGAAGATGTTAATTTATAAAAACCTCTTTTAAGGTCCAGATGGTTAAGTTTGAAAAGAGTATGCAGCTCCTTCAGTTTACGTAGAATCCATCAATTTTTAGGGATACGAAGTTTTTTTTTCCAGGCATTATTTGACTATCTTCATGACAGCAGTTAAAATTTATAACTGCATCGGTTACATGTTTTCCAAACGATGAACGACTTATTGGATTTGGGTCTTTTAAGATATAAATCTTAGAAGAAGTTTTTTAAGACTTTTTTCTGACACAATTTTTTTAGCTACAGTTATCATACGCTTTGTAGTATTTGAGACGTGAATCGTGACTTTTCTGAAAAACCAATTATCACTCTAAAGGGTATCATAACTATGCGTAGACCTTTGTAATTATTCACATTTACTATATTTATTAACTAATTTAAGAAGAGAAATAAGTAATGCTATGTGTAGACCAGAAAAAGTATGAGGTTTAATATTAAAACCTGAAGAAATTCTGCTCCTTAATGGTGTCTTAACAAGGTTTCACCTTTGTAACTATTAATACTAATAATCAATATTAATTAATACTAATTATAGAAATAAAATAAGTAATCTTATGTTTAGATTAGAATATGTACTATTTCTCTAATAAAGATGTTGATGCTCGGATGAACAAAGCGAAAGGTGCGTTTGGCAAACTAAAGAATATATAGCGATCCAGTAAACTTAGAAAGCAGACCAAACTGCGAATCATCAACACAAATGTAAAATCTATTTTGTACTACGGCTGTTACACAGCACTCCAGACATATAGAGAGAAAGATGGCTAGATATAAATAAATAATGTCTAGATCGGATATCAAATGAACGCCTGCTAAACCAAACGACTCAAACAACAACACAAAATAAGATAAAAATAAGAAAATGGAAGTGGATAGGCCATAGGTTTAGACAACCGAGAGATTACAGAGTGAGGCAAGCGTTAACATGGAATCTACAAGATAGCAGAAAAGCTGGTGCGCCAGCGAAAACGTGCAGAATGGTCGAAAGTGAGCTAGCTGGATATACGATATACATGGAATGACATCTACAGAGAAGCACCAAATAGAGTCAGATTTAGAAGAATAATTAAGACACTATGCCCCGCTGGAAGAAGTGGACAATAGTAGTATGTATATGCCATTACTCATATAAAAACCAGATAAAAGCCATACAAAATCCATACAAATTCATATAAGAAATGCTAAAGAGGTTTGATAAGTTTAAATCAAAAATTAGTAACAGCAATATTTCTCTTTAAATAAAGAAATTATTATTCCTTTTTTGTTCCTACTCATTCTTCTATATTATTTAGTAATATTTTTATGCGTTATATTATTTCATTATACTAAACATTTCTAAGTTTGTAATGTAATCCACTGTGCCTTTAGGGCATACTTTAAAAGTTATTAACTTTAAGATGGTAAAAATTATGTTCAAGAAAACCCACACATGGCTTGGGAAAGAAAAATGAGCTGCCAACACTATTAACCGCAAATTAACAGTTTATGCCAGTGTTGGAAAATAATAGCAATTAACCGAACGTTTGGAGGAGGTCAGCTTCGGTGTTATGTTTTACATAATTTCTTCACAAAGTACGGCTGGCTACTGAGTGGGTCTCATGTGTAAGTCTGACAAATGGAGGCAGAGGTTTAAGTGTTAATTTCGTTTTCATGTCTAAATGCTTAAAATTAGGTTTGTAGTACTCATAATATGCGTGAACCTTCCATATGAGAGAGATTTTTAATAGGTTTTTAGAATACAAATGGATTTGTATTGATTTGTAATTTTTAATTCAAAAGGAAAAGGTAAACTAATTTTGAAGTTTTTATTGAGAATTGTCTTATTGTTCTTCTTGTGCTATTGTTTTTTTTATTTATTATATGTTAGATATGAAGCATCTAATTTAGGTTTAATTATCATCATGGCCAAGTACTGAAAGCGTCTGTGGAAGTACGTGAAGTACGAGTGAGTACACTTACTTGGTCAGACAAATCGTAAACATTTTCATGACTACGTTTTCGTTGCGATGGTTTATTGTTCTCTTGTTTGGTCAGTCACACACTTGAGGTGCTTCAACTTGTTTAAGTTGTTAAAATTATGATCACGCGCTATTTGGAACACACATGATAGAATGTAGTTGACACTCCTCCAAGAAGACAGAAGAAAAAAGACTTCCGTATTTTTTTTTGGAAGAATTCTAAAGAAAATTATACGCTGACAATCAATTATTTTTTATTTTAGAAGAATTGTAGAAGCGGTTATGGCGTAGTACACTTGGTTGTGAAAGTGTAAGTAATTTGTATGTTTAAGGTCATACACTTGAGGCTTTGGTGCTCTTTATATTGTTATAACAATGAAAAAGTTTAACAGAAAGTGAATATATTGTATATATTCCTACTAGAATAAATAGATCTTCTTACAATCTATAGTTTAGTTAATTATATATACTGCTTTACTGTAGTGAACGATGTATTGTAAAAGACTATTGTAATGATGTCTTTCTGCTAGGTTATACCACGTTCCCACTGCAGCTAAATCAACTTAAATTAATCAAAATTAGATTTGGTTTCACATATCGATGTGAAAGAGCTTTTGTGTCAAAATGTAGTGTGAAAATTCCAGGAGAGCTTTTGTTCGTTTCAATTTCAGCTGATATTCAAATGAAAAAAATATTTGTTTGAATTAAAATTTGATATAGTATAATGATATCAAATACATATTTGATATATTAACTGCTTTATATATTTTTTCATATATCAATTATTTATATTATTTATAAAAAACAAAAGATTTCAAAAAATTTTTAAATAGGTTTATCTTGTTTGTTTGTTGTTTATGTATATTTTGTTTCAGGTGTCAAATATGTCAAATTTCGTTCATTTCCTTTTTTAGAAATATATTTTGCAATATTCCATTTGACATTTCTGCTGTAATTTCCTTTAATTTATTCCTAACTAATTTGAAAACACCAAAGCTCTGTGTGCTGTTAATCAACTTGATTAGCCATATCAATCAAATAAACTACTTTCATCAAGGCAATGGGAACATACTATATATTAGGTTGCAGTGGCAACCTTAGTCACTAAAGCTCATTTAAGTACAAATGATGATCTCTTGTGATACCACAACTGAGACATGCTCCGTATGCAAGACCAGATGATACCTAAAGAATTTCATGCTAGTCTCAAACATTGAGAGCATAATCGTTGTCTATTTGAGAAGACGCGTCTTGGCTTTTCAATTAGATGGGCACCAGCCTAACAAGTTTAAGAACTTAGTTATGCCTTTAAATTTAATGGATAACAGCTATGTCAGGAGAGTTAGGATAGTTACCTCCACGGTTTTGAATATTCTTTTTGCCAATGATAGGTATTGAGATATAAAGTGGGGTACAGTTTAATTTCCACCTGAAAGACATAACTTCAAAAAAAGTTGTTAGAGGGCACCCAAATTCTAATTGTATTTGTAATGATAGTACTGTAATAATAGTACGAATGGTAATTCTAGAAAGGAAACGAGTAAAAAGATTGGAAGGCATAAAGAAAGATTCTGCTGGAATTCATTTCAAATCCTGGCAACTTGCCTGCTTATTTGTAACTTTTAACAACCAACGGCATTACAGGGGAATTGGTATTAACCGTGAATTTCTACCCTCAGAACTAATATCAAGTCTACATTCCATTGAAAGTAGTTTCATATTTCAAACCATAGCAACTTTTTTCAAAGCTGTCTGCTTATTCGTTACGATATTTCTTCAATCTGGTCGATGTACTTGATATATCAAGCTGTTAGAATAGTTAGAGAAGGCGCGTGTTGACAGTAATCAGCACTTCCATTCGGAGGCATATATTGCCCATTGTGATGCCCTCAAAGATTATGTTGGACGAGTTGTTAACCTTTGTTTTCTTCTATTCTTGTTAAATCATTTGATTTTCCAGATGAAGTTGAGGAGATCCGATAAGTTTGCTTTCGGTATCTCTTCCAGGCCTGTAAAAAGGGATCTCCAAGATATTAGCGACCTAACGGTTTTCGCGGTTAGTCCTTAAGTTGTTAGTCACCGTATTGGTGATACCCTCTATAATCCTAAACGGTTCTCATATCGGTGTTTGTATTGAGAGGTCGGTCTCTCTTGTATATAGTTTAGAACCTCTTCTTCTCATTTACTAGTTCATTCCCATCAATATTGCAATATCCAGGAACGCAACAAAGAGAGACCGTGTTATGTTTGATACTCATCAGTATTGCGCGTCATTTTAGTATAATTTTGGATTTAACCGTTTTGGATCTAATGCTTTTAGTGCGGCTTGACGAATTGTACTTAATTGTATAAGAATGGCCGCTTTTTTAATAGCATATATCTCGGTCTGAAAGACGATGCAAGTACCAGGGAGTAAGTAGGACTGCCTTATCTGCATATCTTACCGTGTCACCCTACATCTTTGAGTCATCTGTATAGATGGTAACTACAGAGTTACCTGTCACAGATCCTAACTCCCAACTATCTCTAGTTGGATAAAGAGCGGGAATATCAAGCTGCTTAGTAACATAGGTGAATAATTTCCTTATAGTAAACTGTCATCTTTTTTTGGTATGAAAATCCAATCTGCCTTCATATCTCATCTTGATGTAGTATGAGTATTAAATGTCTTTGTGAAATCCTAACAATGGCAATTAGAACTATTGTGATAAGAAAATATTACGAAAATTTTGCTATGTTTATTATTCTTTAAGGCATAGTAGGTGAATTCGTTAAACCTAACGCCTTGATTATTTACTAAAAATCTTTGATCAATATTAAAAAAATAAAAATTTTAAGTCTATTTTATGAGTTCCGGTTGTAAAGTCCTCATATTAAAATTGATTTCTACTATAGAAACTCTTTTACTTTTCTCATACTCAATCAACCGATCAACCAATTAACTAAATAATAAAATATATATCATTTTACATAAAATTTATAACCGAAATATGTTAATTAAATTTGAGATTTTTTTGGTTGAGAAGAAATTTTAATATTTCAATTTCATTTAATTTCCACAATTGACAAATGTTTTCATAATTTCTGACTTAATCTTTAATGTGACTTAATTAATTGCTTTCCTATCTGTCGTTAAAATCGCCTATTTCGAATATATTGACTTAATCTAATTTGAAATAATTTATTCGTTTGGGTTTTTTAATTAAACACAACATTTTATTTAATTTGCTCGCATTAATACATTTTTAATTTATAGTTTTTAGATCGATACTTGTTTCCATAGATAAGGTATCCCCCCTTACATAAGACCGGCCCTTCAAAGACTTTCACCGTCAACTAGCAATTTAAATAAATACTTTTTGCTACTTAATTTCGGTTGACGTTTCTATGATGAAAATGTTAAATTAGGTGTCATTGTGTAATATATAATACTCATTAATGTATTTAAGAAAGATAATAAATACAATTAATTTCTTAGTCAGTAAAAGTTAACTAGTAAAGAAGGAATATTAAGATTTAGTGCATATTTTTTTATAGAAGCTCGTGGAACAGACCTATTATACTGTGTAGGATAAAGTATTGTATGTAAGGTAGTGTATAGCAGTAGCATATTAAGTTAATAAAATATTGAACTATCCTTCGAGACTATAATTTATAGTCATAGCAACATCTAGCTATCTAGATGTAATTAGCATATCTTATCGAAATCTAGCATAGGTATTAACCCTTTTAGTTCCAATTAGTATGAACTAACTGTACTTGGTTTTAGTTTTAAGTGGAGTGAATATGGTTCATTCAGTAAAGGTTCAACTCATATATGTGTTTATGGGCTTATATAGAAGTGATTGCTTCTAGTAAACTTACTATACACATTGAGAACAAAAACTTCTTTATTGGGGTTTGGTAAGTGTTATAAGCTGCTCGTAGCTCCCAATGTTATAGGTTCGATTTAGTTAATTTCGCTGACCATGCTTATGCATAGACCTATTATTGTATTAAATTTCTATCTATATTTTTGTAGTAGGCTTTTTTCAAGGAGTGTTCGAAACTTTGTTTTTAAAACAAAGCCACCAATACTGTTTAATGATTTTTTTACTAACCGATTTTAGAAAATTGATTTTAGAGTCGGAACCCACACTCTAGGTGTCGTACTTGCAGTTAATAAGAAGCGTGTTATAGTTCAGAATAAAAAGGCATAATTGTAATTTAACTTCTTCAGTACAAAAATCACATCGAAATAGATTTATGTAAATATAATAATAGCATTGGTTTCGTTATATATTCTTAAAGTAAAACTATTAAATGCTTACAATGTTTAGTTGTAAAATTTATCTTAAGTATCTAATGTAGTATCAGTTCTTACGGGTTAGGTCTACATCTGGGTCCGCCATGCAGAAATTTTTGTAGATTTTACATATCGGCGCTCTAACAGGAGACATAAGAACGCCTGTTGAAATAATACCTAAGTTTATTCAGATCTAAGTTTATTCAGATCTAATAAGCTTAAGCTCATGTGTGCAACTTTATACTAAAAATTGCAAGAAATGTAGAATCAAAATGACTTTCCAAGCTAATAGATGAGGATTTAATCAATTTTTAAATTTTAAATATAAAACTTTATTCTAATCAATAGATTAAAATGTTTCCAAAGCCACTGATAATGCATATTTGGCAGTATCTGAAGTAGTTTTATAGTTGAAAAGTCCAAGTATTTATTTTAATAAAAATTAAATTGAAATTTTTAGACACTTTTTTGGACAAAATATATATTATAGAAAATGAAACTCATCAAACTATTGGAACATGTTTCTATTTAAAATATAATTTAGATAATATAAAATAGTTATAGGTTAGGTCAGGAGAAGTGAATGGTGGAACGACTCCTCTTCAAGTACCTAAAAAGTCGTTTAAATTTCACAATTCCACCAGCTGGAAGCATTTATATATGCAAGAATCTGGACAATGTCAATACGAAATATATCGCCGCGTGTGTTGAAGAGCGGTGTACTCAATAGCTTAAACTTGATTCTAGATAAGCCTGGACATAGACACAACAGGCATATTTGCACGATATTTGTAGACACGTACTACCGGCCCCCTACAGGTTCTATAGTCCAGTGCACTGTTAAAATAGATGTATTCACCTAGATACTTCTGATTTGTTTTTGTGTATCAAGTTAGAGATTCTATATTTTGTGCAAAATGGCCACGTAGCCCTTGATCTGGTTGCTAAAAAGGTATGAACCCACTCCGAATTTGCATATCGCTGGAAATTATTAAAAATCAACTTACAGCTGTGACTGACAGAGGTAGGGGTTGGAACAGGACTTTCTGTAGCAGATGCGCCTAGTTTGGTTAGTTCAGCTGTGCGTTCATTCCCTATTATATTGGGTTGCGCTGGAATCCAAACTAGAATTAATCATATTTGGCTCTAAAATTTAATGTCAAACATTAGATGTTTTCAAAGACCACTGATAATGTATATTTGGCAATATTTGAGATAGTTCAAAAATTCGCTTCATTAAAAACTAAATTTTCTCACTTAATACTAATTACAAATAAATTAATGTTAAAAATGTTATTTACATGACCATCATGCCACATAACATTTCTATTTAACATATTAATTTAGTACAGAGATGGACTCAGTATATGTTGTGTTAGAGATCAGTACTAATTGATCCAAACCTAAGAAATACATGCTTCCAATAAAATATTTAAATTTTTAATAATGATGGGTCTATAAAATATTATATGAGCTTTATCGTATATATAAATTTTAATAATCATTTTGTTGACTAGTGTATTTATTTTTTTTTATGAAATATTTATAGATCTGCAACAGAATACTTAACACTAATACGATATTATGAATATTAATAATAATAATAATAATTTATTTTCGCAGAACTAGGAAACTGTGCATTTTGCTTAATGGCTTTAATAAATAACGTTTTAATTAAACTGTTAATAAATTGCTTTTAAATTAAAGTGTAATTAAAAAGCTTTAAACAAAAATTAACACCTACACCGCCAGATGAGGTATATTTTATATATAATTTGGAATAAATTCGGCTTTTGATAGTTTTCGTGGATTTTGAAATTTTATCTTTTGTTGTCGAAGCAGAAATCTAAAAATATAAATATAATATATATATTTTTAATAATAATTCTCTTTTCAATAATGAAGAAGCTTAACCCTAAGGTGACTGTGGTGACCTTTCAATCTGTTGTTATCTTTGATAAAAGTACTTGCAACAGTGGCTTCGACATGTTGCTGGCGCAATTAACCTCAAACAAATATTGACGATACTTAAAAATATATTTCATTGCTGCTGACGTTGTTGTTGCTGCTGCTGGTGTTGTTGTTGCTGTTGTTGCTGTGATAAGTTCGATTTAAGTGCGAATTGTGGTGATGTTTTTGGGAATACGTGACACATAAGAGAAATATAATATATTTTCGTATCAAAACGCAAAATGACTTAGAGGCCATTATCAATGAGAAGTAATTAACAAATTTACAATGTTAAAAATATAAGATTTGCAGTTAACGTTTTTGGTAGCGGCTCTTGAAAAGGTAACAGCTACCTTTTGTTTTGTTTTTGTGCTGCTTTGTCTTCTATCGAAACATTTAAGCCATAGAGCCGAATAGGTTTTTGACCAAATTCAATGTTAATTATTTTTCTGTTATAGTTGTTTTTATCTTTAAATATTTTCGGCGGTTTTACGATGAGTCTTAGTCTGAGTTTGAGTCTGAGTCTCAGTCTTAGCAGAAGCACTATGTACTCATCTCCGTTAATTTTATGAATCATTTTTTTTATATTTGTTTAATTATGGAAATGTTAATTAACAATTTTTATATTTTTGAAGTATGACTTTTCATATTTGACTTGAAAATAAATTAGGTCAAATGATAACAAGGTCTTCTCCATGGGTTCTTTTAGGTTTCTCTTGTATTGACTTAACAAAGTAGTTAGATTTAAAGGTTAACCTTTACGTCGGTAAATTCTTTAGAAAATACACAAATATTTAGATCAACAAACAAGTGAATTATGAAGCCTATAATTACACAACAAAACTGAACGTTTAACTGATTTTTGCTTGATTTGCTTGATTTGCTTGATTTGTCTGGCTAAAAGTGAATGGAGGAAGCGTTTGGTGACTTACCAAATTTGATAATTATAATGTATATCACAATAATAATATATTTATTAATTATTAAAGAATATATGCATATTTCTAAAAAATTAACCATCATGTGAATGGTGAAATATAATTATTATTGTTGTTAGGGGATCACTAAATACTGGATATGGCAACTTCAAGTATCACCTCAAAAAGATAACTCTTGCTGAGGAACACACTTGCAGACTATATCTAGAAGAAAAGGAGACAGCGGTGCATTTATTGTGTCAGTGTATAGCACTGGCAAGTAGGAGGAAGACTGTCTTGAGACATCATTGAGTTGGTGATGACTTGGCAGGCACCCTCAAGCTAAATGAGCTGCTTGCATTAACAAGAGATGTAGTTATGCGAACGGAAGCCACTCTAGCTTTAACTCAAAAACAACATCCGAGAATAGAAGGACGAAAAAGGACCCAAGTAGTTTCGTGGTCTACTTCGGCTAATCCTTTACTTCAGTGGGGCCACTATGTGGACGGTGCGCTGTTCCAACGTTCCAACATAAGTAATTTGTTAGGGTATATGATATTACGACCGTCGGGTCTATTGTGCCGCTTTCTGGGTTTAGAGTAGGTGTCCAAGCGGTGTTGCGTCAATAAAAAATAGTATAGAGCCTACCATACTTTACATAGTTTTATTGCGTCTTCCGAGCGAAATATAATACATGGAAATGTATTATTATTATAATTTGTGAGTTAATACTAAAATCAATTTTAATATAAAAAACCCGGGAACTTGAGCATGAAAAGCTTGTGTACCCTTGGTTACTTGTGGAAATACACTTTTAGTCATCGCTTCTAATTTGACAGGCACGATTTCTAAGAACCTGGAACTTGCAATCCAAACAAATTTTATACGGACTATAAACTTATTAAGAAAATCGAATATTTCGTAAGACCACTGATGATGAGTACTTGACAATACTCGAAACAGCGTTGTATGGTCAGGGAAATTTGAATAAATTAACTAAATTTTTTTGTCCGTCCTTTCTTTCTTTGCTATTCGAAACCCTCTTTATTTTAAAAAATTGTTTCTTTGTCATTATCAGAAAGCGTTAACTAAGAATAAGTAACTGAATTACAAGCTCCTATACCATTCCTATATATGGGAATATAATAAAATACAGTTCTATAGAAAATACTAGAAAAAAGTATGGATATTATGTACATAAATGTTAAGATAAATTAAAATCTTTTAGAAAAGAATATCCAGATTACTTCTTTATTCTTTTGAGGTTTTTTTATATAATACTGTACTGTTGCCTCTTGGGCTATTTCATTAAATTATTTGAAAGTTATTTTAAAAAAACCAAAAAATTATCTTAAGATTTCTCAATTATTAGATCAAAATCGATTCAGATGAAATCAGTTTGTTGAAGATTGGAACAATTCCGTTACGAAAGAGGACAGAGTAAGGATTAAAAATTATGCAAATTATGCATGGAAGTTCGGTTTACATGTTAACAAGGACTTTATGATTCACATAAGAGCTCAGAATCATATCTATACATATTTTAATGAATTATATATTTATTCTTATATTTCATATCAAATATATAACTTCAACATTAACGAGTACTTTATGTGCAATGCAATTAGCCTAAAAAATATATAGGTTAGGTTAGGTTATAACGGCGATCCATAGGCCTATTGGCCCATTGTTAAAAAATATATAATATGTTAAATATTTATCCATACAAATTTATATTTACAATTCTGATTAGTTTCTATAAAAATGTATGTATGTATGTTGATCCTTTTTTCGAGTCAGCGCAACTGGGCATTTTTACTCTTTAATAGCTGGTGGTACTACAGGGTTCTACCCATCTCATTGACTAATTTATAAAAATATTAACTATCTTTAACTTACTACTTAGTTAGGTTAATTTCAGTGGGCGGAACATCTAGCTGGTGTGAGCGAAAAGAATATGATTTATTTAGAAACGCTATGTCCGGAAAGGCAACAAAGCTCGGAGTATAGGGTGTCCACTGTCCAATTATATGCACGTATGGCATGTGATGGAAATATGAAAGTAGAAAATTCATTGCCTACGTTGGAAAGCTCATAGTAATGTGAATCAACGTAGAGATGTTTTGGATGATGGCAAGATCGGATACTAGTTTTAGTGCCGATAATGATAATTAAAAGGTATTTTATAAGAAATCACACCATATTTCCATACTGATATCTTCAAACGTCATAATTGAATATAAAGTTATTAACAAAAATTTTCATTTAATAAAAATTAAATCAATTTATTTTGTTAAGAGCATTGAAGCATTAGAAAAGCAAATTCTTCTTATTGTTTTAGGTTTTTTCTTTAAATTTCCGACAAAAAATATCTGAATTACTTTAGAGTTAGTAGAACTAATTTCAAAGTCTTTACTTTATAAATTATTGTTTTTGATAAATTGTTTTTTTATGTTTAATACACCGGAAATGTGTCTAAACTTTATATTAAATAGCAAAAAAAAAATTATAACAGTAGAATTCGATACAATATAATGTAAAAATCAAGAGATCATTTTTCAAAATGTTTCTATTATGCGAAAAAATTGTGAATTCATTTGCAAAATTAAAAGTTCACAGTCAAATTGATTTTGAGCACAAAAAAAAGTATCTCAGATTGCGTGTAAGAAATCGGTTTCCTTCTCAAAAATAAAATTTACGAAATATTAATTTGCGTACTGTCCGAAGGCAAATTATGATGATAGCAGTTGTCAAAATAGTCAAAATTGAAAGCAGCTGGCTTACACTCAATTTATATACATAAATTTATACAGATATTTATACTTCAATATATATTTTAATATATAAATATAAATTTATACTGTACATCAATTTGAGCTACTGAGCCGAAGAAGGCCCCACACGCACTTTGTGCTAATTTTACGTCACATTAGTGAGCTCAGCTGTCAGTTAACTGACAAAAAAGATGGGATGATGATCTTTTGGATTGGAATGTCGAAAATTGTTTCAGATTAATTTAATACTACAATTAATTAACGATAATGAATTGTTACCTAACAATTTCTTGTATGAACAGTAATTATTAGTTATTAGTCAAGAAAAAGTATCTTTAAGTTCTTGCATTCTTCTATCACGAAGGTCTTACAGAATAAAAGAGCTGAAGTCTCTAAATATTTTTCTACAACAATTTATTTTATTTATTAATATATTTGATAATTTAAAGTAGTTCTGGCTTTGTCTACTAATGAACTCAAAAATAAATCGCTCAATTTTATATTATTAATTGATTTTCAAGACAAAGAAGCTAACTGAAAATATTTTATGATTCATATAGATATACTTAAAATTCATTACTTTTTTAATGTCTTTAATACCAAATCAAAAATCTCTTTATGCTAATTATACTGACTTCCCACCTTAACAAAGTACGTATAGATCCTTACTTTCCAAAGTGTACTATGTAGTACCCTCTAGCAATATAGCCAGAGGAAATTGTTAAAGTTTTTTTATTCGGAAGTTCAAAAGGTGTATACTCTACATCTGTTACTTTGACATGTATATGGAGATATGAGAAACCATAAATAATCTTGAAAATATTCTTTAATGAATGTTAGATTGTTTCAATAAAAAGTGTTGGTATCTATTCTTTTGCTATTTATTTGTTTCCTTTTTAAAATGACCTTACCGTCGTTACGTTGATTTCTTTTAAATCCATTTGTTGGCACGATTCCAGTTTCGTGGGCATGCCTATTTCACAACAGATGTTAATGGTTGGTTAATGGTATTTGGGGGTTCTCGAGTTAGGTTAAGGCCCCTATGCACTGCGACCAGTTTGATCTATTGTGCATCCCTTTGTATTTAGATATTTAGTATCTCGAGGAATCAAACCAGCTCCTTCGGAGGGAGTTTTCGAAGGTTTTCATCCTCTAGTTGGTATGTACCTAAAATTTTCTTTCTTCTGTGGCCTAGTGCATCACAGTTGGTGACCAGATGTTAGTACAGAAAGAGATCTTTTGAAGAACTTTTCAATACAGGTTATATGTCAATATAGCTTAGTTTTTTAGATATTAAGCTACACAGTTCAAAATTTTTACAATTTGAACATTAACAGCAAGTAGACATGTAATTTTTTGTGAAAATCAACAATGTAATAATTATGTAACATAGCAACAAAGTACAAAGATTACAACTTTAAGCCTTAATAACTCAGGAAGTAATGTCGGAGCTATGTCGGAGTTATTAAATCGGCGTACTCTGAAAATCAGAATCGTGCTCAGTTGTTTGATGAGTAAAGCATTATCCTTTCGCTAAGTATCATTTTGAATTGCAATGATTGGTGGTCTTTATCTATATTTTATTTCTCACATCTATATTGATCTATATTTCTCTAAATGTGCGTTTTATTAGGTATATCGCAGTAATGGTTATCATTCGGGGTTTTAAGGGAAACTTTTGTATTAAAGAACCTGTTAAACTCACAGGTTAGTTTTCAATTCTTTTATTTGAGTGGTATGTAAACCACATTATATATTCTATCGGATATTCTCCCAATAAAGCCAGGGAGCACTTAAAGCTCTCAATTTTTATCAAAACTAATGATGCAATATTTTGAAAAGCTGAATATACTTCTTTAAAACAAGTAGAAATATGGTTTCCTTACTGATTTTCTTTTAAGTTTAACATTAGCATCGTATGTATACCATATTTCTATATTAAGTAATAAATGTTTTTATGTTAGGAAAACTGTTGTTCAGCACTGAGGAAGACCTAGCGAAAATTTGTATTAATAATCTCCAGAAGTTTCTAAACCACATGGACTGGTTTAATAACTTAGTAATCAGTTGGTAACGAGGATGTGGTAATAAAACGGTGCGAAAGCGCTAATTAGTACCACGGCTTGAGTCAACACTAACTTAACAACATCATTTCTAGCGTCCATAACTAGAAATAGCGTAATCTTTTTGTGGTTTTATATATTTTATTAGTTTTCCTTCAGTGTTTTCAACGCTTGAACTAAATTAATGAGATCATTTTAAAACGATTTAGATGACTTTTGTATTTTGAGGCTACTAATTTTTACATGTATGTAATATATGTGGATACAATCCTGATATAATTGAATAATGATATCATTGTCTTACGTGCTTAGATAATTTTAACTTCCTATTGAGGTTCTAATTCTCAAGTTAAATAGTCTGTAGCGTAAAGCATATAAATTTTATATAAAATGTTCCAAAATATAATAAACAATATTATTTAATAGATTTTATATCGCTTTTATCGCTACTATAATAATGGGATTTTTAATAATGCTGTGAAGATTTTAACAATTTTAGGCTTCAGGTTCTAAACTGTTCTAAGTGAAACGTTTTAGCTTTAGTGAAAATCATTTCACCGTAAATAATTCCGACTGGTCGAAAATATCAAAATGATTAGCATAAAACTAAAATAATTCACAACATAATAAATTTCCAAAAATGGATTTTTTACGGCTACAACAATTAAAAAAGAAAAATTTGACACAGAAATTTACATCAAATCAGTGAACCCAAAAGTCAAAAGCCAAGAGCTAAGTTTCGACAAATCAAAAATATTAAAAAATATCTAAAATATCTAAAAAAACATACGAGTTGGACGTCAGTGAAATAAAAACATTAATAAAAATGAAATTCTTTAAGATTTACACATTTTTGGTAAAAACCCAAGCGATATCCGCGATAGTGAAGAAGTCACTAATATTTTTTCATTATTTTGAAATTCTTAAAATTTAATTTTTTTTTTTTCTATTAAATTTATTTTGAAATAATTAAAAAAATACAAACGGTAAAATTTAATAAAACAATTTTTTTTTTAACAACAACAAAATTTAGAGAATGATAGATAAAATTTGCATTAAAAACTCATTAGAATTTGTACGATTTTAAATGAAAAATATTTCTATTTATTTATTTCATTAATTTATTATTTAATCAATTAATTAATTAATGGTAATAAAAATTTTATTTTCGAATTAATTGACAAAAAAAATTTGCTCTTAATATATTAATTTAAATGATAAAAATTTCCATACACTGTATTAGATAGATATGTATATATATATATATATATATATATATATATATATATATATATATAAAGTTTTTAGCGGATATTTTTTTTAAATGCGGTAACACTTAACAAGTTTCAAGTTTATAGTATATCTAAGAGTTAATAGTATAAATATTGTACAGGAGATCTACAGTGCTACCCTTTACCAGTATATAGTGTTCCATAAATCTTCTTTGTCACTAAAAACTTAAGAATATTGACTGGATTTAGTATTGCTATTTCTTTGCTTGGTATAAATAGTAGGTAGGCAGGTTGAAGTGGCGGCCTTGTTTGCAAAAAGCGAACTTGAGCTCAAATAATGGCGCATTGAGCTATCACAGGCATAGTGTTGGCACGTATCTAGGCTGTATTAGATAGATATATATGTTTATATACATATTTATATAAAGTTTTTGAGCGGATATTTTTTTTAAATACGGTAACACAAGTTTCAAGTTTATAATATATTGAAGAGCTTATAGTATGTTTGTAATACCATATGTGAGTATAAGGCACAGGAGTATTGTACAGAAGTGCAAGTAGTATTGTACAGTGCCACCCTTTACCAGTATATAGTGTTCCATAAAGCTTCAATGCCATCAAAAACTCAAGAATATTAACTGGATTTAGTATTGCTATTTCTTTGCTTGGTATTAAGAGTAGGTAGGTAGATTGAAGTGGCGGCCTTGTATCCAAAAAGCCCACTTGAGCTCAAATAATGACTCATTGAGATATCACAGGAATAGCGTTGGTATGTAAATAGACTGAAAGATCAGTACACAATTAACGCAGAAATAGGTAACATCTCTATCATTAGGTAAAGAAAAACCAACCTGACAATTCCATAGATTTGGCTAAGTCCCTAATATTACAGGATGACAGCTCGATCAGGACGGTAAGAAAAGAGTGAACCGAAGATTTTTGATCATTTCCTAGCTAAAGAAGGGAAATGACACATGAGATGGAATATGATCTGCGCCTCATCCTCGGAGCCACAATCGCGATAAAAGCTGGGTCTATCCTATAAGTTTTTTTTGATCTTCGGTTTGATTTATTTGGAATTGAAAGAAATAAGAGTGTTCGAGTAATAATGTATAATATGTGTACAGTAAAATAATATCCATTGCAACAATCAGTGTTAAAACTATTTTGTACTATAATAAAGTCAACATTTTTTCTTTATTTTGAACTTTTGTGTTAGTTCTAAAGATATAGCTATTATAGTAGTAGTCAAACACAGTTGTTTCAAATTGACAGAACTAGAAATTCACACAAACGCAATTAAATTAAGTTAGACTTTTCTGGTTTTCGGGTTTTAATTTGAGCAGGCTCAATTCTTGACACTTGTTATCCAAATATTATATACACACTATTAAACTTTCAGATATTTTGAAAGTCCTTCGATTATATATAACAGTTCCTTATTTTCGCCTTCAGCGAAATCGTTTTCTCTGCATCTATCGCGTCAAGATTTTTATCTTAAAATGGTTATTTAAGTTTTGATATTAAAAAAAATAAAGACTATATGTATTATTATTATTAAAGAGTAGACGTGAAAATTGCCCAACAGCCGGTACTGCGGCCAGAAGAGACCTATTGTACCAGTTTCACTATTGATTAAACAAAGCTCCTTAAAGCTTTGTGAATAAAGTCTAGAACTAAATCTAGAGAAGATTTCTTAATCTGGTCTGGGTTTCTTCTGTGCGTTATTAAAGCTGGACAGTCACAAAGAATGTGCATGGTCGTTTCCTCATCTTCGAGGCATAATCTGCATTCCGTGTTAGCAGATAATTGTAGTTCATGAAGGTGATATTTCAGACCATAATGATCTGTAATGAAACCCGTTATCAACCTTAAATTACATTTTGAGAACTTAAGAATGTCTTTGTAGGAGTACGGTGTTATTAGTGCTTTGCTTTGTCTGAGTCCTGGAAAGTTTACCCAGTACTCCAGCCGCATATGATTTTCCATTCCCTTGATAATCTGTTTTGTACTGGACCAGTTTATTCCACAAAAGGGTTGAGGGCCAATAAAAGCAGTTTTTGATGCAGTTCTGGATAGCTCATCAGCTTTTTCATTTTCCAAAACTCCTCTGTGGCCCGAAACCCAGTAAAGGCTTACCTTATTCTGAGCTGCAAGTGATTGCAGAAGCTCGTAACACTCTAGGACCTGTTTTGATTTGCAAGTCCAAGAAGAAAGAGCTATAGAAGAAAGAGAAGACTATAGAGACGAGGTACTTTTTAGGTGGAGTTTACTGATAATTTGGACAAATAAGTGTAACATATATGTAATGTAGTATATGTGACAAAATATTAATCAGCGAAAAGTAATTCTTTCTCTAATCATGGACGTTATGAAACAATTTCTCGAAAAGTGTTTTATTTCTATGGATTAGAGTGATTAGATACTATACTAGATACTATTAGATAGTATTTCGCTAAAATAGTTCTTGTCAAGCTTATTGTTGGGGTATTTCTTGTAAGATGATATGAAATAATGCAGGATATGGATATGATCATCACGAAAATTAATATTTAAAATATATTTATAATTGTTTAATACCTTCACTTTATCAGCGATCTTATTTATTATCTTTTATCTATCCATTATCTTATCATTTTATCTTTTAAATAAAAAGAGTTTTAAACAGAAATATAAAATAATATTATTATAATATTATAATTGTAAAATATTATTGCCAAAATTGAATATTAAATAACTTTAAATATATGAGAAAATATGTATTTCATGTTCGTGATGAATTCATTTGCATGGCGTGTATTGCTCCATAACTCATATTGCTCAAAATCAAACGTCTCTTGGATATGTAAGACAGATTGCTGTTGATTCCTGACAAGATTGAATGTAATTGAATGTGCATTTTAGAGAACAAAAGACATCACACTAATAATATACTTTTGTTTGCAAATTACACAGACAATTCTACGTTTAGCCGTCATTAAACGCCGAATTAACTGACGTTTGGAGTGCATCGCAACTGAAAATTACAATGGCTGTCAAATTTTCATCTCCATTATTCTGGGTTGTGCTGATATTATCAAAGATTATTGCAGACACCTGTCATTTATCGGTGGGTTTTTTTTCTTCAAAGATTCAATTTTACTTCTTATAAATATTTTTTAATTTGTTTGCATGTTTCATTATTCTTGCTCCACTTGCCCTTTGTCTCTGCCGAATTTGCATCTTGGCAGTCGTAATGCTCCATTAAGTTTTATGCTCCCATAGATCAAGATGTACCAACAAATTTTGCTCTGGCTTTTGCAGATGTATCCACTGCTCGTAGGGTTTTTGAAGTTTAATTTTTTTTGTCGGATTTAAATTTTTGCATATTTAAAGTCTCATTTTATAATACTTTTAGCTGTGCTATTTCTTAAAACAAAAGAAGGTCTTCTTTTGCAAAGTGAATTAATTACTTGAGTTTGACTACAAATTTTACTGAAATGAACTTGAAGGTTTTTGCTAATAAAGCAATAACAGAAAGAATTTGATTGTTGCTTGCTATTGCTACTATGGAATATCCAAATATACCAAATATGCCAAATAGTGTAGTTAAGTGTATATAATATTGTATATATAATTATTTATTTGTGTAATTTGAGATCCAACTTTATTCTTAAGAATATTTTAGTAACATATTTTAATTTTTAATTAGTTGAATTTTTGACAGACTGTAAAAATAAATAAAAAATTTAGATGTTGCAATTCACTACTGTTCGAAACCTCTGATATAACATTTTGCAGTTCATATAATACATATAATATATAATCAGTTTCACATTAGGGGTTAGGGTGTAGGGGTATGAGATAGACCCTTCTTTTAAAAGTATAATAGATATTACAAAAATTAAGTAAAATAGTATATATAAAATAGTATATAGTATATATATATATATATTTTTGGATAGTATATTCTTTCTTTTAACACGCCCGAATCGATCATATTTGAATCCTAAAAATCTTACACAACGATCCCAACTATTGAAATATTTTCAAACATAAGACATTGTTTGGGAATGTAACTTGTATTATGCTTTCTAGTAAAATATATGCCTTAAGTTTTAATTGGATCAATTATGATTTTCCATTTCTGAATATAATTATTACCGACTATTAAAACTTTCTGAAGATGTAATATATTTCAAAATAAAAATGCGGTATCATCTACAGATAAGGAAATAGTTAGCGGGAGTGAGCCGGAAGTTAGCAGTATAAATATTATGAGCCATTGGACAAAGAAAGCAACCTCATCGACAACCAGCAAAGCTTCTCATTTTCATTGAGGATTAGTGTTCTATATGAACTCTGAAACCAGGAAACTTTAAGTAACTTCACATTATATTTATATTGGAAAGCTGATAGGTATATCACTTTTAAAATATGATGTATCAGTCTCTTAACAGCAGCGTTAATATCTAACAGTATTATCATAATTGAACAATAAAACTGTCCTTTAAAAGGTGTCTTATATGAATCAAAGGCTAAAAATAAACTGTTATGACAGCAGTGGATCTATTGTTTTTTCAATATTTTCGTTAGCTACTTATTGACAGAAGACAGCGACTAATAGGTATGTAGGAAGTGAAATCTGAGAATAGCTTCGTCTGTTTAACAACATACCTAAATAATTTTCAAAGAAATACGTAAATTAGAATATATTTATTTAAAATGATTAAGAAGTTAAACTCACGCGTGAGAAGAGTTTTTTAACTTATGATTTTCTATATCTTAACTAATAGTATATCTTATTAATATATTACTTATTTAATTAATCAAAACAACTCGTTATTGGATTGGGGTCTGACGCATTATTTCTCTACGTGTGTCAGACGTACGTATTTGCTGTGTACGGGTCTTTTCCAGTTCCGTATATCTAGTGTAGTTACTGGTTTCTTATTTTGATCATTTCACTGAACACATAATCTATTTTTTTACCCTCTTTCTTTGTTTGTCGCTTCAAACACATTTTTTGTTGGAGTATCTCTATTCATTTTCATGATATGACCAAGTCAGCAAAATCATTGAAGGTTAATTCGCTAAAAGGTATCAATAAAGCTTGTATGGCTTATGGTTCATTCGAATGTCGTCAAATCACAATAGACCAAATATCTTAGGGAAAACTTTTTTTCGAAAACTCTCAGTGCTGCTTCATCTTACATGATAGCATTGAGTCTTCTCTGTCATTCATAAACATAGGTAGAATGCGCTACCTATATGCTTAATTTCTGTCTCTTAAAAGATACCACATCCCAATTGCTTACTGAGCCCATATTAGCACCTATTATGAATAGTAATTCTTTTTCTGATATCTGTGGTGATATCATTGTTGATGCGATACGTTAGTGTCACGGTAGATGACGTACTTGACAGCTTTGAAAATCGCCGCACGCCGTTCCGGGGATGACGATTTTTGGCAGTCGCCGATATATACTTCGTTTTACTTATAAAATATCCAATCTCTAATAATACTATTAAAATGAAGGCTAGGCGAAGCTATATATTTTTTGTTAATTATAAAGGAAATTTTTTCTTCTGGTATAATTAAAGTGCAAACACACTTTCTGCGTATTAAGTGTATCATTATAAGTTTAGCCCTGGAAGAATGTGTATTTTTATCATAATATTAATATAAAAAAAAAAAAATTAAATTATATACAACTATTCACTTCATATATTGTATGTAAAACAGTGTAAGTTGAATCTAAAATCTACAAAATAGTGTGAAAAAATTGAAGGTGTTCGTTTTGTACCTTAGTTTAAATGATTTAATTTTAGTTTATTTTCTTAATTTATTTACTGTTTTTAACATTGAGCAAGGTTATTCGGAGTCATGGCATGTCAACAGTAGAAGCAACAACATTGTGATGAGATGATGATGAAGATATGTATTTTTAACTGACTGTGATACTAAAAATAATTCTGTTTCATTCGGGTGCTTACCGTGCTTGACCATCAGCAGAGCTAACAGCCAAAATTTTAATACCAACAATCTCCACAGCAACAACAGCAACAACAACAACAATTAAAAAGCGAACAGCAAACAAACGAAAGTTAAATTAAAACACCAAATTCGAGAGCAAATCTTTGAATCGGTCGGAAACTGTTGCTGCTGCGGATGCTGTTGTGGCTTGTGTTGCACTTAAGCTCACTTGAATTGCTTGCAATGAAGTGCTTAATGTTGACAACTGCTGATCTTAAAGACAGCAGCTTAAACGGTAATGACACTTATAGCCACTATTCGCAACGGTTGATCCAGTGCTGTTGATATGTATGTGTTAAGATGGTAGGTGCCGTGGAATTGACCCTTCACTCGTGCCAAGATTGTTAAGATATTTCCGAATTCTGACCGTATGAATGGCGACAAAATATCTTCAACAAATTAAAAACAATTTTTGTTAATTAATTTTTATTTCTCATTTTAATAACAACAACAATATTTATACCAACTTTATTTAACTATAAGAACAACACTTAAATGAAGTCACTAAACCAGTAAATATTTCTTATCCACGAGGGAAGCCTTTTGAATGCCTTTTGGATTTTTATGCGCCACTAAAATTAATAAAAATAAAATTAGCATCTATCAACTTATGCAGTTGTTGTGGAATGAAATAAAATACGGATTGTATAGTAGTTAGTCGCATTTTCAAATAACCATCACTGTGATAAAAAATTTCAAAGATTGCCTATCTTTACGACTTTCAATTTTATTGCTGCGATATTACGACCTGTCGTAGGTGGCATTGCAGAGAAACTTGAAATGTGGCATATAAACTGGATAATATTAAATCAATTTGGTTAAATCTCGACTCATTTCGAGCTAAGCTGAGAACGATGCTCTTTTGTAAGATTATTTAATTATAAATATTATATGTATTCAGTGTTAGGTAAGCAATTTAAGCGAGATTAATTATAATACTATCATGCAATAGTAATAAAATTTATGCCGTTTTATCAAAAATTAACATAAAACATGTTCTACTGTAAGTGAGTTCCAAGCAGAATAGATTGAAGAATTTGACTAGAATTTTTTTTAGATTACAAATCTACTATTAAAATGTCACACAACTAACTTAATTTGCATTAAATGTACAAAAAGCGCAGCGGCGTTCATAAAGGGTTATCTATTTTATAATTGTGATTTCGTGGTACTATCAATCAAGTCATAATAACTTTAGGGTTTGGTCAAAAATTATTGCTGCTTTAAAAAAAATTAACTATTTAATTAAATTATTCTATTGCATTTGTTAATGAACTTTCACAGCAAATTAACTAAACTCCAAGTTCAACAATAACGGGTGTTTTTTTAGCTGCATAAGAACTATCGATATCGATAACTATAGTTCGACAGCTGAGAATGCCAAACTGTGTTGACATATTTGTTTAGTAATAAATGGCAATTCATCATGAATCGTTTAACGCCAGAACCACGCTTTCAAATTATGGAAATTTACTTTGATGTAAATGGAGCACTATGTCCATTTTACGGTCAACATAATGAATAAGCAACTCGTCCAGTTATTGATCGTTTTCACACTAATTTCACACTTCTCGATTCAAAACCATCAACAAGCAAAGAAATATGTGAACCGAAGAGTATATTGCTGCTATAGCACGAAGTGTCGAAGAGGATGCCGAAATGTGTCTTCGCCACCGTTCTCAACTTGTTGGTCTTTGTCCTTCGATTACGTGGAAAATTTTGCATAAGGATCTTAGCTTACTTGCCTGTAAAACATGGTTTCAAGAATTGAAACCAAAAGATCATCGTTTGCATCGCATTTTTTTTGATTAGGCTTATTTAAAATTGACCGAAGATGAGCATTGTGTTTAGTGATGAAGCTTATTTTTGGTTAAATGGCTACATCTATAAGCAAAATTGCCGTATATGGAGTGAAAATAATCCTCAAGCCGTTAACGAAGCATCATTACATCCATTTAAATTAAGTGTTTGATGCAGTTTGCATGCTGGCGGCAACATCATTCCTTATCATCATTCCTTGTTTTGAAGTAAGGAAGGAGCTGTCAATAGCGATTGAGCCATACTGACTGAATTTTTGTCAGCAATTTTCGAAAATTAATCAGTTACACTCAGTTAATCAGTTAAAATTAATCAGAAAATAATCAGTTATTCTTACTAATTATAACGAATGATATATTGACCAACTGACCCCTGATGGAGGGCTTAGAGCAACACTCGAAAGAGGTGTATGGTCAGCCAAAAATTCAATTTATTAAGAATAATAAAAAAATATTTGTTGTTGCAATTTTACTACTGTTCGATAAGAATCTCTCTGTTAAAAATAATAGTTTAAATTAAGACTTTCGTTAAAACAGACGTTTAAAATCAATTAAATACTTAATTAAATGAAATATAAAGTATGTTTTACTATCCCAACCGCATATAAGACCTAGGCACAATGGGTTGAAGAATTTCTATTAAGTCACAAATTTGGTATTAAAAATTAATTCGACTCACTTTATTTTCATTAAATATTTTCAAAGTACAGAAAAGTATTTAATTACTATAGAAAGAGTTATACTGATTTGGAAGCACTATTTTAGTAATAGACCTATTCATCTAGGCAACATATCTTTCATTTCATAATATATTATGAGTTGTTTGGCACGGTTGATTATGCGAAGATTGTTCCTCTTATCAAATATCATTGTCAAAAGCAAATTCTCGAGATGGCCGAAGTAAGCATTCCGTTGTATTACAGCGTCAATGAATTGTATTTATGGTGGGACGTTGGGGCAGCGCACCGTCCAACAAGTGGCCCCACTGAAGTGAAGGATTAGCCGAAGTAGACCACGAAACTACTTGGGTCTTTTTTCGTCCTTCGATTCTCGGATGCCGTTATTGACTTAAAGCTTCCGTTCGCATAACTACATCTCTTGTTAATACAAGCAGCTTATTTAGCTTGAGGTTGCCTGCCAAGTCATTACCAACCCAATGGTGTCTCAAGACAGTCTTCCTCCTACTTGCCGGTGCTGGACATTGGCACAATATATCTCTTGATATGTCCAATAAGTACTACTGATCTTTGCAAAGTGCAAGGTATGGTTTAATTACAACAATACTCTCATCAAGATCAAACATGCTTGATTTTTTGCACAAATCAGATTACAAGTTTATTAAACTAGAACATCAGGGAGATCTTAACGTTATTCGTATGGGCAGCTGGGTGGTAAGATATGAAATGTAAAGAAATTAATAACACACCCTACTTGGGTTGTTGGTTGGGTAGGGTATGGATGAATCTCGAAGTGCAACCATCTACTCGTAGTGAGTTCTGAGTCATTTTGTATATAGAAAGCGGGCGAAATGTGCACAAATGAAATTAAGGAAATCAGACAATTTCGAATATATTCAGTACATGTACGATTGGTATATACGAGTATCATAATATGACTGCTGTTTAATAGTATTTATATTTCTGGTAGCTTAAACAATATACTACGGTAGAATATCATTGTGCATTGCATTTATTTTCAGTTACAATTTGCAACTGCCGTCGTTTTCAGATATAAAGAAAGGCGGGAAAAATGCGTTGATATTGGGCTATATGTTTATATTATTATATTAGTGATTTGTTAATTTATTTAAATATTTTCAACTTTAAACTGAATAACGATAGTGAAACCATATGTATACTAATAATAGTAAATTTTTTTTTTAAATGATCGATTTTATCAGTTTTGTCAACTTTTGGAGACGATGCGCCAACGGAAGATATCAACTGATCATCTTTTTTTTTTACAGTTTTCTCGAAACCTTACTTATTTTTTATCTAATGTGTATATCAATAACATTTAATTCAAACTTATTAAATTGTTAATAATTTTTTAATTTGTACATAAAAATAAAATATAATTAACTAATATAATAAATAATAATATAATTATGAATATTAAAATTATTGAAGATTCTACAACAGCTAAGCGTATGTTTTAGTCGTTTATATATTACTTCATTAAAGTCTAAAAAATTAAGCTAGTTTTATCTATAAAACAAGACTCTTAATAGGCTTGCAATATTCTAAGAATTAAAGGCTTTAACAGTATTTGGTACCATAATTTAAAAATCGCAGAACTTTAAAGAAAAAAAGTTAATAATATCGATTTATTCAAAACGTGTTCAGTTTGTTTTTTTTTTAATATATGTAAAATTTATTTTTATAATAATATTAAAATTATTTAATTCCAGTAGGTTTCTCTAAATTAACTTTTTTTCTATATTTCACACTTTAAATTAACGAACTGGTATTACTGAAGAGCAGCTTAAAGAATTGTTTTAATGGCTAAGTAATTTAATATCATAAAAATTTATTCTTAAATTATTAAATAATAATTTAGAATAAACTTGTTGATTTTTAAATTATTAGCAAATTATTAAATTTATTTAAAACCCATTTGAACAGTGGCGGTTTGAAATTTTTCTTTCTTTTGAAGCATTTGAATAATTTATTTTGTCAATTATTTTTAAATAATAAATTAATAAATAAATTTTATTTTTGCATTTCTATATGTATATTCAACCAATTTCTTAAAGTTGATTAATTCGTTATAAATGTTTTTTTTTATATTTATACAAAAGCTATAAGTTGCTCAAAGTCAGGCTCTCCAAAGACTCTTTAAAGTGCCTTGGTAAATCCACACAAACGACATGCTAAGAGATCTTAGAATAGACCCGATCAAGAAATACATAAGGCACAGAGCCCTGAAGTTATAAGCGAAAACTGACAGGCTATCCTACTTAGCACTATTTAATCTTAGAGTAATCACTCTCCGCACGGGGAGGTACGCAGATCTTAGATCAATCACTGAATAATCATGAAGCTTATAAGGAATACATAAATTAGTCAATGAGATAGGTGGAACCCTGTAGTACCCCCAGCTATCAAAGAGTAAAAGTGTCCAGTTGCGCTGACTCGAAAAAAGAATCAACATACATACATACATACATACTTAAATATTATTATGGTTATGTTAAGCGTAAAATGGAATTTAGAGATCTAATAGGTAATACCTAATTAACTAAGATGGTCAAGACCTTAAACCAAATGTCAAATTATTTCTTTTGAGACGTATTAAATGTATCTAGTTTTCATGCTTCACCTCTTTTAAAATGAAAGCACCTCCTTCTTTATTTAATGCTACAACAAATTCCTTGGTTCATCTAATAATGCTATCTCTTTATTCAGCGCTATAACATCCTCCATGTGTGAGCAACATAGCAACAGTTTCATATACCCGTAAGTAGCGACTACTTACTTCTATAGACCTGCATATACCTGTGATTAGCAACCACATACTTCTTTGTTATCATTACCAACATATATAATTCTAGTATCTTTGTAACAGAATTATACGTATTCAGCTGTAACATTACTAGTTATTTCCAAACATTTTCACTGGAAGCTAGGAAATGTTTGTTCACTTATGGTTTTAGAGCGTTTTGTCATTTGAATGCATTTTTATTATTTACATTGACTTAAAAATTGTATCTTAATAAAAAAAGATGTTAACTAGTGAAATTTTCAATCCAAGATTCATCATTTTCGATTCATATTATTAAGACAAGTATACGTCTGTTGTATATAACTATAAAACTTCATACTTTGTAGATCGATAGTAAAATGAACTTTCTTACGGACATCGATCGTTCAAAGACGAAGTAATGGAGGACGTCAGAAGTCAGATTTTTGGTTAGAATGTATCGTTATAAAACAAGAAATGATAATGTAAGATGATCATTGAAATTCTGCGGGTCGCCTGAGCGCACATAAAATATTATAGTGTGATCTGTTATCCGCGAAAAATGTTTTTTTGATAAGAATAACATGTAATGTTTAACTGTTCTATTTGTAGATCATTTTACGTGTTTGTAGATTTTTCTGCCAGAGCTATATGAGAAAATGACAGAACCATCGAAAATCGACATATTTTTTTTTGTTTATTATTTTATTTTTATTTTAACAATATATCTCAATCATCCATTGATGATATATATACTTTTCTATTTTTCATAGAAAGAAGGAATTTTCAAAACACATAGGAAACTCATTTTTCCAAATATATCACACTTTTATCGATGAAAACTATCTTCATGTCACTGAAACTGACCTGTTGGTTGTCCAACATTACACCCATTAAGGTACATATCATTTCGGGAGGCTAGTAAGAGAATATTCAAATTTCATTGTGTTGTTGGTGAAAAAGTGATTGCAGCGCCTGGTGTATAAGGCTACGTCTATACGTCTACTGTATAATATAAGAACTCTTTTTATTTTTTTTATGCAGAAAAGCTTCCTTCTGTTTAGCCGTTTTTTTTCATGTAGACCCAACATCAAGGTTTCTACCCAAATAGTAATATTTTGTTGTTTTATAAGCAACGCCTCTCTCGTCAAAGAGATTCTTTGTCACAATCTACTTTCAATAGCCTGTAGGGCACACATATCAAGATTCCTGTTTTTAATGAGCAGTAGATCTTTTTTGAATTAACCAATCAGATTCCAGTTTTCTGCACTTCTTAACGGAACGAAGTTTTTGAATATTAGTTGCTTAGCTCATCTTTCGAATTCATTTTATTTTTCTGTCTACTTTCGAAAATCGATGAAGGTGTGCTCCGTATCGTCTAATTCACATTTTATACTTCGTTATTATTGTTGATGATTGTTAATTATCTTACAGGCGTCGCATAATGTTATCTTACATATTATATGTAATGTCCTAGTTCGTTTGGAAACTTATTATGTGTTCTGATGATCACTACCTACAAGCTTTGTTTGATTCTATATCTTGTAGTTATAAATCCCGTACACTGAAGGAGAACATGCGCCGTGGTTTTAGTGTGTCATGAGAAAATTGAAAGGTATATATGTATATATAAGGTATATATGAAAGCAGCCGTGGTCTGATATAAATTAATTTAGGTGAAAGTTTGTCTTCTCAATTTATAGTTATAACATTTTATGGATTTATCTGATCTTTTTCGAGGTATTCCATCTGTATTGTGTTTTTTCCAACTGCTGATATGTCGCTCCTCCTCGGGGACTGCCACCTTGACGTGATGAAGAGTCTCAGTAGTTACGTAAAATATTCGAGCGATGCCGATGGTAATATGTTACTTGTAGGACCTCGCTTGCCGGTAAGGTCAAACGTGTCCCAATATACCTCTGGGAACGCAATGAAATGAAGAAGAAGAAGGAGATATGTCGCTAAAGTTATTTTTAGTGAGCTCTAAATGTTATTTTTATTTATGATATTTAGTTTGTTGCATCATTTTCAATAGTTTGAAATGCACAATACACTCTCGGCGACATTAATATTATTCTATATGTTGTAAATATTATTTTGATAGATTTATCAAAAAATTATAATTTATTGATTAAGTGTTAAAAAAATACAGACAGAACATGAATACTTCAAAAAAGTGGCATTATCTCAATTTCGCATTAACGATGGACTTGTTCAACTCCAAATATAAGATTTATATAAAAATAAATAAATTTTAAGAACTGAAGTGCATGGCAGTTTATGTATTTTTTTTTATTAAAGCCATCAAATATACATTCTAATCAAACACAACTAACAGAATTATTAATAACATTAAACATTTGTTTTGGAGATTTTGTTTAAATAACAAAACTTGACTGTTAGTACTAAAAAAGAGTCAATTTTTTAATTAATTGATTATATAGTTTTTTAAATTGATTACAAACTGCTTTTTTGGCAGGGAGAAATATGATCAATAAATTGAAATAATGTTTAATTAACGATATTTATTTTGTTTTTTATTATTTCATATAACAGATTGTTTTCTTCTGTCTGTAATAAATAATATTAAGTTTTTTGTTGATATTTTTAATTATTTAAATAATTAACATAAAACGTACCTTAATAAATTATAAATTATGGCACTACATATACTTTTGTTTGGTTATTTAATTTAAAATAAATATTTGCAAATAAAAAAGAAGTCTGCTTTAAATTTCTAAAATAATACATAAATTTAATTAAACAAATCAAAAAAATTTAATTAATTAAACAAAAAAAAAAAAACGAAAGTAATTAAAGAACTTATTTAATATATAATATAATATAAAATTTTATACAGGTATATAACACATTTCCGATGAGACCAGACTCATAACGTAGAAAGCATTTGTTACTTTCGTATATTATTATTATTTAATCCAAATAGTGTTCTTTCCAATCCACACAGCTCTAGAACATTTAACGAACTTTTCGAAATACTTTTTATACTCACCGAAACGATTTCTTTAGTCTTCAATGTTAAATTGAAAAAGAACAGAAGTCGCTTGAAGCCAAATCAAGAGAATACGATGGATGACCAATAAGAGTATTAGTTTATTTGGTGATGATTTTACGTAATGGTGTATTCACCAATAAAAAAACAAATACACAGCTGTCCCTATATAATATTCTGTCTTCATCATCTGCCTTTCTGGTATGAATACACTATGCACTATTTAGATTTAATTAGGAAAAAACTGTTTTGATATTGCTCCATTGGAAATATCATCTTTCAACAGACTTGCTTGACAGATTTGTTCGAAAGAAATCTAGCATGTCTTTGCAATGTTGCCTTCTTCAATCTTTGCCATTCTTCCTTTGAGTGTGTGCTACGAATTTTGCACAAATCTTTGGACAAAATTCAAAAGGCTATGTCTTTTGGTAACCCAGTTATCTCTTCTGTGAGTCTAGTAGAAAACTGGAGTCACGTAGAAGAACTTTTTGACTTTGTCAATGTTTTGTTCATTGCCACTGGATTTTGGTAAAGGTGATTAGTCACCGCCTCCAAGATCCTCATGACCCTTACAGAATCGTCCAAACCAACAGAAGACCTGTTGCTGAAAAATGAATTTATTTCGAAAACATATTCTTCAGCATTTTAATCAATTTATAATAGTCTGTATAGTGTAGTATATAAACATTTAGATAGGAAATCCATATAAAAAGCAATGATTTTCTTAAAATTTCAATGGTTATATCGAAATATTCCCATCAATCACTTCTTTAATATGAATATAAAACCAACTCCTTTAAATTTTAAACAGGATGAGAATTAGTATTAGTTAGGAAAAGATTCACAATGTGACTGTTTTTTTTTAAATTTTGGCGTAATGTTGACATTTCAATAGATGTTCCCAAAATTTTGAGGAAAGTGCTTCAAAAAAATACATATTTGATATTCTCAAGCAGTTTTGCTTACTTTTTAATCGAACAGGAATATAAACGGTTCGGTGTAAGAGTTTGTTCGAAGTGCATTTTAAATATTGATATAAAGTTACCTATTTGAACTCTAACACCCTAAAAATATAGTCCCAGCAGGTTGCTGAATGTTCTTGTGATGTGATTATTAAAGCTAACCCATGTTATTTACTATGATTCTGTTATATCGAATTTGTTGGATATATATAAAAAGATTTGTTTACTATAAGAATTTGTTATCACAAAATTTTATAAACATACAAAAACTGATGTATTGCATTACAACATACTATAGTTAGCCGTATAGATATTCGAACAATTAGTCGTGCTTACTAATTGAGAGAAGCCTCGCATTTTCATACTGTTCAGATGTACTAGACACGATTGCGATATTTGTCTTAGGAATCTTGTTGCTTAAAATTTATTTTACTATATGTTGAATAGCAATACTTCTGCTTACAAGTTGTTGTAATAGGTTAATAGCCGAATACCCTGCGCTAATGCACATACGGAATAGGCTCCTGGGAATGTATATTTTTACGAAAGAGGCAATAACACTCTGTAAAGTAGGTTCTTTACTACTTTTTATTAACGCAACAGGATTTAGATACCTACTCTAAGCCCAGAAGGAGGCATAATAGACCCACGGTCGCAGTGCCACATCCCCTAACAATAATAATATTTAGTAGTCGAAGAGACAATCAAAAACTTAATTGTTATAATAATATACCACCGCTGACTCTGTCGTTTAGTTGTCAAGGTCTGATCCATCTGGAGTTCAATTGTCTTTACTTGATTTGAAGGAACTAAGTCCTGTTCGAGACATGGGGCACGCAACTATTCTTAATCACATCTTTCAGTTCCTATATATTTTGACTATGTTTGTTCAATGCCTAAGGTTCGAACTGATAAATAGCTTATTGATTTTATAAACGTATCAAGTGTTGGCCAAGGACTAAACCATCTAGAGTTCAATCGTCTCTACTGGATATGAAAGAACTAAGTTCTGTTTGAGACATGGAGCGCGCAACTATTTTTAATCAGATCTATTAGTTTCTATGTATTTTGACTATATTTGTTCAATGCCCGGGGTTCGAACTGACGAATTGCTGATTGACAAATTAATTTTGGACCAAAATTTTCTATATTATATATTTTTACAATAATGGATATACTATATAATGGATATGCTATATAACAGCATAATTTATAAAATCATAATAATATCTAAACACAAAAGATAATAGGAAAAAAATATTATAATAAATATTAGTGTAATTATTTAAATCCACTTTTCTGGTCATCTTAAAAAAAAAGTTTGCGAATATTTCTGAGAAAAAAATTTATGACTTTAAGTTTTTCTCAACACAAAACAAGAAATAAAATAAATTAAATTAATATGATAAAATGCCAATTTATTATACATAATATTAAACAAATATTTTTGTGTAATTATGGTTTTGTTTTGTTTCAATAAACACTTTATAGATAAAATAAATTAGTTTTTAAACAAAAACCGAATCAAAACAAAAACCAACGACGCCATTTGGTTTGATGAATAACTTTTAATTTTTAAAATTTGTTTATTGAATTTCCTTATTAGATTATCTTAACTAAAAAAGAAGACGAGCGTGAAAGTTGTTGCTTTAAGCGGTTCAAGACTTTATATAGCAATATCGGAAATAAAATCTATGTATACTATTTATATTAAACTAATATTTTTTCTCCTTTTTAATAACAACAATAATAAATTCAAGCAAAGGAAATCACGATTTTTTATAAATTTTGTAAATATTTTGAAATATTTAGTAATAAAAATTGTTTATGATGTATTTTGTGGTCGATTTTATGTAGTGTGTTTCCTATTAAAGTCAAAAGTGTTTATTCGACATAAAAATTAACCAATATCTATAGTGTTAGCATTTTGTATGATCGAAATATTACATATTTTAGAGTACTCTACATAAAACACTTTCTATTTTAACTCTCAATATCTGGAAAATACTATTACTTTAGTCGAAAGTGTGATTTAATAAACAGAAGTTAATTAGAGGTATCTAGGTTAATATCTATCTTTACAGGACACTGGACGACATTAAGCTGGACTTGGCTTACTCAGTGGTATCTCCTGTAATGCGTGTGTACCAGCTCTTGAAGAAAGAACACCAGAACATCTAATGTGTCTATGTCCAAGTTTGGCTAGAACTAGGCTTATGTTTCTGGGAGCCTCCTTCTTCAACACACTCGGCAATATCTCAAGCATTAGCATTAGCAGATTTTTGCTCTTATAAATGCCTTTGGTTCTAGCTTGACATTCTCTCTACTACCCCCTATTACGACGTTTTGTGGATTCGAAACGGTTTCACCACAACTAACTAACTAACTAGAAAGAGTGATTGTATTAGTGTCATCAATTTTTTGAACTAAAAATTAAATCTAACAATTAATTTAACAATTAAAAATAACTATAACTAATTAAATAAATCATTCTACAGCTGGTTTATGATTTTGTTCCAATATAACACAGGAAGAAAACTTGTTACTGAAGCTTAACAGTTAACATTTAAAGCTCCAATTAAGAAAATACAAGTCATGTACGGGTAATGAACATTGACTCTGAGATTCAATTTTGACAGGGTACGAGTTGACAACCCTTGGTACTTGCAATCTCAAAAAATTATTAACGAATAACTAAATATAAGATATAATTCCAAGATCACTGATGAAATAGAATTATTTAATAAATAATAAAAAAATTTTTGTTGTTGTGATTCACTACTATTCAAAATTCGTCTCTATGTATTAAAACAGTAGTTTATAGTTAAAAATCAAAATTAAATTAATTTTTTTTTTACATATTTTTTTTATAGAAATTTGAATTCTAAATAAAATTAAGATTTGTATTCAATTTTAATTGGTGAACTACCACGAAAATAGCATCTTCATTTTGAAATTACGAAAAGCCCACGATTATATCAGTGCTTCCTACTAAAGTTCAAAAATCCAACAGGAGAGCTGGTAGGTCTTTGGAAATAAATATAGTAAACATAAGATTTCTCACATCTCTAGTCATTAGGTTAGCTATATGTGGTAGAGTTGTCGTTCAAATCAGCCCTCCTAAATTTGTGTACAGACCCATATATGACCACTGACCAACCACGTGAGTGTCTGAAGGAGATTTGAGCTATCTTGTGCTTAAGATATCCAATGCTTTTCCAGCATAGTATAGGATTGCCTGGAACAGTTTGAAAATGAGCATTTGATCTCGTAAAGATACAAATAAGTTAGACAATAAACTTGTCTATTTGAAAACAATTGCCTCTAGAATTTAATTGCTTTTTGTTTCTATAAAAGTTTATCAATTAGCAACTATCGTATGATAGCGGTTCCAGCTACAGCTACAGTTAGTTTGTCTGTGGTATGGAGATTGTTAGATTCGGTATGTTGACCTAAAAGGGGACTATACGAATATTGAAGCATAAAATATAATTTTTCAAAAAAAAAGTGTATTTTTGTTACTTAAGCCGGGTATTTATCAATCCACCTGGTACACAGTGTGTTTCAAACAACCTGAGGAGATGATTGCTCGGTCTGCAAAATGAAATAATTTTTTTAAAGAGGTAGGAAATATTGATATCTTGCATGGTGGCAAATTCTAAAAAGAAATCTAATACTATATTTTTCGTTTCTCGGATCTGGGAAGTTATAGCACGAACACTATAATATAGTGTAAAGGTAAAATATAGTGTAAAAGTGTCAAAAAAATTTATTATTTAACAGTTATTCAATTTTAGGTAAGTGGATAGATAGTATAAAATCAAACTGGTTGGTACTGCTTACAACAAGTAGATTACATAGAAATGTGGATTAGAGAGCGGTGGTTAGGAATTGTTATTCTGCTTAGTGTTTTGTAAAATGTTTAGTAAAACCAAAGTATTGTGTAGTTAAAATATAACTATTATCTCCACTTATTATTATTAAAGAAAGATGCTCTATGAAATATCCAACTTCATTCAAAATATTAACTTGTTATTAAAATGTCGTGTAGAACCTATAAAAATGGCACATGTGATTTTCGATTTTGATAGAATTGCAAATTTAATTATAAAAAATTGAGTAGGTGTTATAGTTCTGGTTTGCTTAATTATAGCTGAGACAAGAATTATGGAAACCTGCAAAAATCTTCGAAATCTTCTGTGGTAAACAGAGTAAAGGTTTTACCGTTTAGCAAATAAATTTGTCTAATTAGAGGTGCTGTGTTAAAGAAAAAATGAATAGAAACTATCAGCGATCAATGATAAGTTGAATGAATGGCATCAAGATTTATCATTATACATCGTGGAGTCATCATTATACACATATCTGAAAATGAATTTTTCAATAGCGTGACGAAATTGTACTTTTGTGGTAGGTCCATTTTGTACTTGTTGATCAATTGACATCTATTTCTGATAAAAATAATATTTTATGAAATAGAAATTTTATTCAGACACTAAACAATGCACATATAAATAATATTTACCAGAAGTCTAAATTAATATTCAAGTTTGAATAAAATTTTTTTTTATAAGAACTTATGATTTATTTCAGCATTTTAGCGATTGAACTGTTATGGTTAAATAATTAATCAACAATGAATAGAATTTAAAATTGATTTAAAAGCTTTATTTTGATTGCTTTTATGACAAAATATTTTATTTTAACAGATCACTTAACATTTTTAAAAGCGATTTTAGCAAAAATCGCCCACCAAAAAATATTTACAACTTATGGACAAATTGTTAAGTTTCGGAAGATAATAATTATGGATTTAAGTATTTAATTACGGCTTAAGTTATTTTGTTTAATTCTAGAATAATACATAAATGATGGATTAATAATTTTTAAGATATCCGGGAAACTTAAAAGCATTTTTAGAATTTACTTCATAATTTCTTAGAAAGGAAAAGTGTTTTTGGCAAGTTTTAATTGATGTGAATTAATTGCATGAAATGTGATACTATTTCTAGTTAAATGAATCAAATTAATCACTAATAATTATTGTTATTATCAGTTTGTCCATAAACAAATTAATAATATGTTTTTAGTATACTGGGTAGATGTTATTTGGTTTGGTAAAGTTAGTATGTGTAGTATTAGTGTAGTACAGAATTCCGAGTTAAAGTTTGAGGTAAAGTGTTCACCTCGATCAGCACTACGTTCACCTCGAGTGACTTCAAAACAAGTTTGGGAATGTCTTCAACTTCTCAAAGATCTTGCTGAAAGGAACAGGGACCACTTAATATGGATACCAGGACACAGCCGATTTGAGGGAAACAAGAAAACCGAAAAGGGTCAGAAAAAGCCAAAAAAGGGACGGTATCATATTATCTTGGCCCAAAATCATTCTGTTGTCCATCATGGAGCTTTTTCAAACTTTAAATTAATGAATGGCTGGAAAAAGCAGCTCAGACTGATTAGGGTGATGTGATTGCCTGCAGACAAGCTAAAGAATTCGTGCCGAATCGATGAAAATCCAGAACTATGTCCAGACTATATGTACGAAAATTATCATCAAGCAGCTTGAAAAATGGATTTTGTTAAGTTTGAATGTAAAAACACCTTTCCTTTTAAATAGCCTCCGAAGCAGCTACAAAAGCGATTGCACGACACATTCTTGTATATACACAAATAAAGTGTCAGCCGTAGGAGATCTGAGAAAATACTTCGGCTGGAACCACATAAATGAAGTTCGAAATCAAAAATACGAGCACTGGCACTAACGCTTATTTTGTATATGTAATGTAATTAAAAATCATTGGTTTGTTAGTCCTATAGACATCTTATCCACATCATTTTGATAAATCTACATATTACCTACATAAATGTATTCCACTGTTGTTTTCTATAAATTGAGTGTGCCAGTGGTCTCAATCGTTGAAGAAATAGATTTTTGAACAACTACTTAGCCAAGGGTGACGGAAAAATTTTTTTCTTCGGAAAATTATTGATTATATTTGCAGAAAACTTGTTTCTTTTAACATAATTGTTGATTTCTTTTTATATGCTTTTCTTTATTAATATCTTCATCATCTTACGTATTTTTACTGTGAAGGAATTTTCCATCTGTCATTTATCGTTTTCCTATTTTCGGTTGTGAGATGAGTTACCTACAGCTTTTTGCAACAAAAGGGATCGAATTTATTCATTATTACTATTTCTATTTTTGTAAATATACTATAGAAGTTTATATAATAATATGTTTACGTTCTTTGAGGGTAGACTTATCTGGGTTTATATAACATAGTAATACATTAAGACTGAAAAGTTTTCGGAAATTCTCATTTAAAATTCGCGCGCTGTATATTTTTCGATATTTTAAGTTTATGTAGTTTGGCAGCACTGTCCTTAATTACTATGCCAAAAATGAGCTCGATCTGTCAGACAGTTCGTTTACGGCAGCTGTTGAAACCAGTTCACCTCAGTAGTGCGTTGCGAAATGTCTTCGACGGTCGTACGACCGTCCTGGAAGGCTTTGTACCACTCATAAACTTGAGTTTTCGATAAAACTGATTCCCCATAAGCCTTTTGTAGCATTCGCAACGATTCTGCACACGAAATTTCGTTCGAAACACAAAATTTGATGCAAACTCTTTGTTCAATATTTTTTTCCATTGTTTTTTTCGCAACGCCCTACTGAGGTGAACTGGTTTCAACAGCTGCCGTAAACGAACTGTCTGACAGATCGCGCTCATTTTTGGCATAGTAATTAAGGACAGTGCTGCCAAACTACATAAACTTAAAATATCGGAAAATATACAGCGCGCGAATTTTAAATGAGAATTTCCGAAAACTTTTCGGTCTTAATGTACATAGCCTCGGGAGCTAATTTTTTCGATTCGAGAAATGTAAAAAAAATGTGCAGAAGAACAGGCTCTCAAAGGAATTCCAAATGCAATGTTTAACATCTCCTACATGGTTTATTGGTTTAAAATGTATTCAATTTTTTTGCTCGTTTTTTGTATATACCACATAATCTTCCAAACATTTTCTGTTAAGGAATTTCGTTTCTATCACTTTCCGTTTTACTGCATAATCTTTCTTTGAAGAGACTATTTTGCAGTATTCAAAGCACGAGATCATGTAAACGATGCAAGGTTTACTGCAGTTTTTCTAGTCATTGATGAATAGGAAACCACGCGGAACAACTGCGCATTCCTTTTAATACTCACTGCAGAAGCTATGGAAAACTGCAGAAAGAACATAACATAAAGTACTTTCTCTGTGAATACTCGGCTTTGGCGTTCAGAATAAATAAATTTTTGATACTTTCCCAAAAAGTTTTAAAGTTTATCACACTGTTTATCGGTAAACACGAAAGACCTATTAAATAATCTGAATTCGACGGGTTTTATATGTATATATATTAAAAATATGTATATATAGTGCATATCTATATTTATGCATTATCTATGTATATAGTCTATATTCTTGCAAGGAATGTGGTAGCAAAACGGCGAAAAATCGCTAACTGAGGTACATAGAAGTTATTTGATGGCCAGTCACTGCAATTAACTAATCATCCCTGGTTTGTGGAGTAAATTTCATATTTCTGCTGCGTACCATACCGCTCGGTATGCAGACGATAATCGGACAGTCGTTATTTTTTAGATCTACGTATGGTTTAAGTAATGCATTCATAAAATAGTTCAATAATACAAAAAACTAAAATTACTCATAATTTGGAAACCTTAAAAATGATATTAAATTAATTAAATTCGGATTTATGGTAGGAATTGGACTAATTGGTTCGTTAAGCAAATTATGTCTAACAAAGTGCATTGAACAAATTAATTTTATTTTTGTATTGACAAAATGTAGTTCATATGTTTTTATAGCTTCCCTATTTTAATAAATTTATAATCTCATCTCATTAATAAAAAAACAACAAAGAGCATTTGAGACAAAATGTTTGATGTCAAATCAAAGCGAGAGATTTGCATAAACAACCTAAAATCTGTTAGTTCGAATGTACGCATTTTTATTATAATAAATTTATTTCGAAGATTTAAACGACTGTCGAATAGAATGTGGAATGTTTTTATATTTTCGAAAAGCTTAGTTATACTTAATGCCTTTTGATATATAAGTAGTTTATATTATTAAAGATATGTATACGCAATTTTTATTAAATGAACTTGCTTGGTAAAAAATTCTTGTTTGGATGTTTGGATGTAGTTTTACAAATTAAAACAAGATATTTAAAAGTGAAATCATCAGAGATATTGAATAAAATAATGATTGATATAAGAAACAAGTGACCGTTGAATATAAAATATATCACTAATAAATGTTTTCATATTGCAAGCATTTATGATTTGAAAGTAATAAATGTTTGGATTGATATATATTATAGTTCATTTTCATTACTTGCATTGGGAGAATATTTTCTTGAAAACAAAATATTTTAATTTCCGTGCTTTATTTGACAGGTACGAGTTCTAAACCTAGCACTTGCAGTCCAAACAAATTATATACGGACAATAAACTAATTAAAGATTCAAATATTTCCTTATACCACTTATGATGAGTACTTGACAATATTCGAAACAATGTTGTATGGTTAGTCAAACTTCAATAAATTAACTAAAATTTCTGTTGTTGTCTTTTTGTTTGTATTCAAACCCTTTTAACTTTTAGTTTCTTTTCGTTATAAGACGCGTCATTTTCGATAAAAAATAAATTTACATTAATATATATTATGTATGAATTATATAAATCTAAATTAAATAAAGTCAACCTTTCCTCTAAATTTCTACTTTCAATTTCAATTAAAAGTAGTAAAGGGATTTCCATACATAAAATACAATATTGAATACAATTATCGTGATTAGTGATAATTGCGGTTCATTGATTTATGACATTCGCAATGAACAATTTCAATGACGGGGCCTCACGCTGCTTGCCAAATTACTATGAAATTCCCCTAAAACAAATGGTGAAGTAAGTAATTAAAACTCCTACAACATTGTTTCGAGTGTAACAACAAAATGCTACTTTATTGTTAGAGACAATAAATTATGACATCAGTCATGAAGTCATATTATAATTTGCAATTCTGCCTGCGACTGAGTGCGTCCATCATCTTGACTCTTACATTGTGACCGAAAGGTTTTCGGAGGTTCTCATTTAAAATTCGCGCGCTGTATATTTTTCGATATTTTAAGTTTATTAGTTTGCAGCACTGTCCTTAATTACTATGCCAAAAATGAGCGCGATCTGTCAGACAGTTCGTTTACGGCAGCTGTTGAAACCAGTTCACCTCAGTAGTGCGTTGCGAAAAAAACAATGGAAAAAAATATTGAACAAAGAGTTTGCATCAAATTTTGTGTTTCGAACGAAATTTCGTGTGCAGAATCGTTGCGAATGCTACAAAAGGCTTATGGGGAATCAGTTTTATCGAAAACTCAAGTTTATGAGTGGTACAAAGCCTTTCAGGACGGTCGTACGACCGTCGAAGACATGCCGCGTTCTGGACGACCTTCGACCTCTACCACCGACGAAAACATTGAAAAGGCAAAGGAAATCGTGTTCCAAAATCCTCATGTGAGTGTTAGAGAGATAGCACGAGAGCTAGGCATCGGTCGTGAGATGGCTCGTTTGATTTTGGTGGACAATTTGTGTATGCGACGTGTCAACGCCCGGCTTGTTCCGATTCACCTCAATTTGTTCAACATTATCAACGATTTTAAGGCCAAACATTCAATAAATACCATCGAACAGCCACCGTATTCACCTGATCTTGCACCGTGTGACTTTTTCCTGTTTCCCAACCTCAAATTACCACTCAGAGGAACGCGTTTTGAATCCATAGAAGACGTAAAACAGAATTCGCAGAGGGAACTCAAAGCCATACCGGAAAGCGCCTATAAAAAATGTTTTTATGATTGGAAGAAACGTTGGCATTTGTGTATCGCTTCTAATGGAGCATATTTTGAAGGAGATAAAATAAATATTGATGAAGATTAAGAATTTTGCGTTTTATTTATTTATGACCGGAAACTTTTCGGTCACAATGTATACCAATTCTATCAAAATTGCGTATTTTTAATGACAGAATTGGACACCGTCCAAAAGCTAATACAGTGTTAGTGTGTGTGTATGTTTTTATTTCTCATATTGTAGGTAAATTGAATTTTAATTCAATGAAAAATATTAAATGAACAAATTTTTATTAAAATGTTTAACTGCCGGAGGCATTTGGGATTTGGTCTTGTGACAGGCGTGAGTATCATTCGCGTCGATATCTGTGCACTTGAATGGCAATCAATGATAAATTAACATTATGAAAACGGGTTCATTCCATTCCAATATGTGAGTATGTGACACTTTAATCTGTTGGAACATAGTTGAGGTTGTCTATACATTAATGAAAAATTTTATTGTAAAATTTACTACAGGTTTTGTTTTCCTATTTTCAAGTTCTTTTTTATTCACTTGAAATTATTATTTACAAATTGGTTCGGTCTATTGTATTTTGGAGTATTGAAGTACTAAAACAACACATTAATTACAAATTGTTATTTGTATTCTTAATTACAATGTGTATTTATAAATCTTGATAATCAGATTACATATTTTTTCATTGATAACTAATCTTGTTTGTTATTTGGATTAAATTGGATTATAACAATTTACGAATTCATACAAAAGCGAGGGCGACCCAATTTACCAGATTTCATATTTGTAGATATTGGTGTCTTTTTCAAATATTTGGGAGTACTACAAAATAATAGAAAAACATTTGTTTTGAATTTATCAAAATCAAGTTACACAATACAAAAAACAAATAAAAGGTTAATAGACGTATCTTAGAAAGCACGAACTTTATATTTTGAAATACTAGGTAGATTGATAAATACCCGGCTTAAGTAATAAAAACGGAATTTTTTTGGAAAATTATATTTTCAATATGCTTCGATAAAGTCCCACCCTAAGAAATAAAACAAGATTTTTTTTGGAAAATTATATTTTTAATATGCTTCAATATAGTCCTCTTTGCTCAACACATCGAGTCCAACGATCTTTCAATATTTTGATACCTTTTAAATGATACGAGTTATCAAGTTGCTCAAAATATACCTCAGCTTCCCATTCAACTTCATCATTTCATGTAAATGTCTTTCCCTGGAGCCATCTTTTCATGATTGGAAACAGATAATAGTCACTGATGATGAAGCAATTCATACCGTAATTCATATTGTTTAGGCATGGTTTTCAATGAGTGGGTGCATTATCCTGTAAAAAAAACCATCAATAAATGTTGTCGGTTTTTCTTGATACTCTTACTCAATCGATCCAATAATATGCAATAGCAGTTTGATGTTATTGGTTTTTCTTTTTCAAAAGAGTCTTTAGAAATTATTCACTTGAATCCGAAAATAGGTAAGTCATAACTTTTCCATTTGAAATTCGAAATTCGAACGAATTCCATTTCCACGATTGGTGAATTCGTGGTCGTTCGGTAATACTACCCCCACGCTCTACCCATTCTCTGGAGAGTTGTTTTAAATAACCTCAGGTGTGAAGTAATAGATTCATATTTTATTAATTGTTACTACTCGATGTTCACAGGCAGCTAAATTGTACATAAACATTTCCAAAGAATGTTTTGGATGACGAATTCGTTGTCGTTTTTGGACAATTGTGAACAAACGCGGCACACATACCCATTTTGTCGAAATCTTTTTCTTACTCAAATATTCATGTATATTAAAATATTCGACACAAGTTCATATGATATGTTTGTCATTTCTGCTATATCACGCAGTTTGATTTTTGGATCACCCAACTCCAACACAATATCGTGGATTTTTCAATGGTTTTTTCAGTTGTGATCTCTTTTGGACGATCCGGAAGCTCTTCATCAAAGAACGACCACTCGTGTGACCACGTTTAAAGTTAGCTTTCCCATATTTTATTGTTGTTAACAATGGTGCAAGTGTAACATTGTCGTAAACAGAATCCATTTCCAATTTGATTGCATCGTTATACATTCCTTTCAAATGGAAATATAAGTATAAAAACGGAATTTTAATAAGAATACATTGAATAAACATATATTGAACTATATGGTGGTTTGCCGAAATTAGGCGATATATTATTATCGGTTCAGCCCCGATTTCGTTTCAGCGAAAAAATTTCAAGCCCTAAAGTTGAATGCAAATCTGGTGAGATCACATAGTCTTGGCATACAAATCATTTACTCGAAACCAGCAAAATATGACATATACAAAAAATTATCTGGTATTCATGTTGTTTTGAAGATTTTTGCTGAGTATCACAAACTATATAGTATTTACCTTATTTTCTAGCTACCTGGTTTGCATTGACCTGTAACGTAGTGACACTTTCATTACTGCTTATCAGTATGTTTAAGAAGAGCAATAAATCCCATTTCTTTTGTGCAAATTTTATTAAAATCTGCATTGAATCTTAAGATCAAAAATTATTTTAAAAATATGTTAATAATGCTTTCGCAGACAGATTGGAGCTAACACGAATTAATTTCATCTTAATTTTGTTAAAAATATTGAGTTTTAAGTGAGAGAAAGAAAGAAAATTAAAAAGATAAAAGATACAAATATATTTAAATTTAAAGAAAAAAAAATAAAAAAACATCTTTCGTGAAATATTCTGAAAAATATATTGAATAATTAAGGGTGATAATAATTTATCTAACACTTGTATTTGATAAGATCAAAGAAACCGCACAATGAACTTAAATTTACTCATATACTGCAACAAAAAAGTAATAAACCAGTCAAATGGATTACAATTTGGTCGAGAAGGTTTGTGGAACACTCTATTGTTTTCACATGTAAGAGGAGAGAGATTTTTTTTCGTTTGTGGAGATATACTCGTAAAATGTATACTGGAATTTTCAATGAATTTAAAGTTATCCAATATTTCCCATTTTATATATTTATATATAATACAAATATCATCTATAATTATTATATATTTATTTTAATATCTGAAAATCCGTACTATTATATATATAAAATTATTTATATATAATCATTTTATGAATTGTAAAATAATTTTACTGGTTGTTTAATTTACTTTTAACAATTATACTCTGCGGTTAAAAAGTATTCGGAATCTAATCTTGACTATTTTATTTGATTATCGCCGAGATATTTACTTAAAATTCCTTTAAAAAGTGGAATAATTTTAAAGAATACGTAAAGGAATACTTATTTCAAACAGCTGAATTCTGGAAAGACCACTAAACATAATTAAAGTCGTGGTAAACATAATTAAACAAGCACCAGGTTCGCCAGATTTGACCCCATGGTTTTTTTACAGAATTCCAAATTGTCGCTTCGTGGTAAGCATTTTGAGATGATAAGTTTATAGAAACAGAATTCTCCAAAGGTTACTCAATATGAAAAATGTTGTTATGTCATAAAATTTCTAATAAATGTTATCAAGAGTGGATTAAACCATTGCTTTATGTTACTCATCCAAGGTAACTCTTTCAAAAATTCAAATAAAATTGATTTGATTAAAAATCCTTGGGAGTGCAGGAGTAATTTTTAAAAAGAGTTTTTTGCACATACTAAAATAAATAAAAAGATTTTGATGGGGTTCAACATTCATACTAAATCAAGCACTGATTCAATGAAAATTTTTAGAATAGAGGTTATAAATATTGGAAATGGTACTTCATCTTGTACGAGTCTTCGTCTCGTAATACAATAAAAATAATATTAATTATATAATATTGACTATAGTGCACTTCTGATTTTATATTAAATCTATATCTTAGAACTGACAGTAGATATAGGTACATATAAATTAATTGGTTTGATGATAATAAAGAAAAAGTCACATACCCATGATTAATTGGACTAGCACTTTAGCAAAAGTAGAAGAAGGACGTATGTTAAATATATGTATTCAAAATATTAGACTGATTTCGCTAGGAGATGAGATCTTACTTATTTAAAGTTACGTTGAACGCAGATATAGTGAAAAACCACTTAAGGTAATTGAATCAAAAGGGAGTAATACTTTGAGATCATAAGATTATAATAGCTATTTTGTGTAAGAGTATTACCAAATCTTAAAACTTTTTGTCTCATGGACTGGTAGTACCCATTAGAGTATGTTGAAAAGACGATGATACCGTTAAATGCGTTTTTCGTGAAATGCCAGCAAAAATTCCGAATAAAAAGTTTTGACGGTGACATCATAGGAAGCGTTCATTTTAGCCTTATAGATGGATAAAACATATAACTACTAGAATAAAGAAGTTTTCGGAGATTCCTTGTTAGACTATAAACGAAATTTCTCGCTGGTGAGTACATATATAATTTTGTTTCATAGAAAATTACATATTAATAAAAATAGATGTTAACTATCATTTTCCATATTTTATTTGAGACTTCCGAAATATAAAACGATTTATATTAAGGCACTTTATAATTTGAAGTACTTGGTGGATCGCTCTTTGCAAAAAATAATTAATAATTCTGAACATTCTCTGGTTTTCGCGGGGAATCTCTTTTTGTAAGGGATAGTAAGCCTGTAGGAATGAATAGCTATGGCTTAGTTTTCCAACTAATAACAGAACCGTTTTAAGAACTTCGGTACACTTGGTATTTTGAATATAGGGCGTCCCATAACCGAACCGTTTTAAGAACTCCGGCACACCTGGGATTTTGAAGATATGGCGTCCCATAAGAAAACTTCGTTTTATGATTTAAACACATTTTTTTTTTTGGTTTTCACATAAGATTCTTAGAATTATTAAATATGTAAAACGCGTAGAAATTTTGGTACTATATTTGCTGCCCTCAAAAACTTTGTCTGCTACGGCAGTATCCATTTTGCGCTAAGGATAGGATAAGGCCTTATCTTATGACTGAAAAATTTGAAAAAAATGGTGACTTAATTTCGAAAGTTTACGAGTATTTATATATCGACAAACTGGAAGAAAGTCGTATTTGGTGCATGTTTTTCAAATTGTATTTTTTTAATGTAAATCCAAAATGATTTTCAAAAGCATGTTAGATCATTATCAGTATGCTAATTTAGTAGTAAAAACAAGTAAGATTCTGAGATTTTAAAAATGATGAGCACATTTCTCTTTCTGTAAAAACAGTCCAATTCAGTCCAGAGTACTGTTAGAAACAATAAATAAAGAATAGTCACTCCCAAAAATACAGGTTTCCTTGGGAATTGCCAAAGGTAATGTAGGAAAGTACAAATGGGATTATTATCTTCTTTTTAATAGCTTTCTTCCATATTTTTTTAAAAATATATTTAAATGATATAATAAACTTCGATATTTAAGTTCAAAATATATAAAATGTTGACACTTTGCACAGTTCGGGTTTTTTTACAACAAATATATATAATTCGCATACGAGTGTATGCAGATTTGTTTCTATAAATAATATTTTAAAATATTTTTATTAAATTAAAACGCAAAATCATGGACTAATCAACGAGAATCGGCCAAATTTTAAACGCGCTGTAATAAATAAAATTTTGTATGTGAAAAAAGGCAGAAGTGAGCGCGCTAACATCAAAGTTTTGACACGTTCTGAGAGACAGCTTAAGTCCACATTTTAGAGATCTACAATTTAAATGTAAATTGATAATGTGAACTGCTTAAATACAAATTAATGATTCAAATTAATTCCGGTTTTTGTTCTTGTTACCATCCTAAATGGATTAATGTCAGAGCGCAGTGTGAGTTTGCAATTGTTGTTGCGAAGCGACAATCAATAAAGTAAATTCTCATAGATTTTGTTTTCAGCTTAAAAAGATATTCAAAAATTATTTTTAGTTTCTAGATATTTTATTTTTGTCAAGTTCAATAACAAATGTAGCCGCTTTTTTCACCATTGCTTTTGCAGATATTGGCAATTTATTGCCTTCAAGTTCTTCATTCAAATTTTGCAAACGACGCTTTGGATTTTGACGAGTTCACTTGTCCTTGGTTGCTGCGCAGTCTGTCATATTCTTCCCATCGATTAAATAAGTCTAAACCAATGAGATACTATTTGCTAATTATTGGATTAGTTCTTATTTTGTATTTCATGCAATTTCAATTAAATTTTGTCTATTACTCATATCAGTTTTTTTCTTCGCTAAAGCATTCAAGTGTGTATTTTCAAGTGTCAATTAATGACTCACTTCTATGAGTGAGTCGGTCTGCTATTTAAAATGGATTACTCTGTGATGCATGTTTTTCATTAAAATATAAATTTTTATATAATTTTTCATAAATATAATTTTCCCAAAAATCATTATTTATTTAAATCGCTTTATTAATTCAGGTAATTCACTAGATCTCACATAATGCCCATTGAGATACCATGCAAAAGCCAGCTTCTGAACGCCAGACCTGTAGGATCACCCAAAAGTTAGAAGTCCGTAGCATTTAGTACGATTCTCGTCTTAGCAAACAAACATTAGTGACATATGCTCACATGAGATTATAAATACTATGATCCTAACAAATATTTTTTAACAGATGCACATCTATTGGACACTAAACATACTGCTTAATGAATACCAGAAAGGTTTTTTTCCGAGAATTATTTCTGATTTGTGATGGTAATTATTGCGTTATTTATAGTATCATAGATGAATTAACTAGATAAATAGTTGCTGAAAGTTTTTTTAACAGATTTTGTAACTATGTCACATATCAAAATGTGTGGCTTAGACTTCTAGAAATCGGGTTTTAAGGTTGAAAATTTTTGCATGAAAACCATTAACACCAAGTAGACAGGATCTCTATGTTGTTATCCGTTATTTATGGAATCAATGGAAAAATTTCATCTACTAGTTGACACTAGACAGCGCGTTTAGTATTTTCGTAGTAAGTATAAGTTGACAACAGTTAGCATATATAGCTTTTTTATACTAAACATAAGCAATGTAAAAAGTTGATAAAGTTAAACATCAATATCTGGAGAAATAAACTATAACGACTTATAGAGTTGTTGTGAAATCGGGAAATTGGAATCCAATTTTTTTATTAAATTAAACATACTAAGCTTTTAGGTCTGAACAAGACATATCCATTTTGTTTATCCTTTCTACTTAAACTGAATTAACTATAAGTACCAATTGTATTTATGCTCATACACTGCAACAAATAAGTAGGTATTTCATTTCGTAATCAATTAAGTTACAAGCTAAATCCGGAATTGTAATCAGTCGAAATTCCTGGTGCTCAAAATTTATGACATGTAAACAAATTTTTGGACGCAAATGCATTCAATAAATCCAATCGATACATAATGTGGCCTGCAATTGCACAATATAACATGGATGAAGTTGAAGTGGAAGTGGAAAATGCACAACCTGCAGTTGCAGTTCCAGACACTCACTTAGGATGCTCTAAAAAGCAAACGGACAAATCGATGGACAATTACAAATGAAAAAAAGGCAATAAAAAAAAAAATTAAATAAAAACCCATTGATTGGCAGCAGCGTCGAGGGCAAAAGATGCCCGATTTTATTGTAAATGCCAATGCATATTTTTCTTGCTGAATGCTGTTGTTTTATTATTGTTGGAGTTGGAGTTGGAGTTATTGATGATAGTGCTGATGATTATGATGATGATCCAATAGCTTGCGGCAGTTATGGCGGCAACATTACCTGTAAATTGATTATTGCACCTGAACCAAACAAACTTAATCAAAATGAAATAAATTTAAGAGAAATAAAAGGTATCAATTCCAAAGTTATGCGCAGAGTGACCACAATTAAAATAACTTGAAGCCGAATCTGTGCGTACACAGATTACAGATATAAAGGCGGTAAAAAGGCATAGTTCCACAAATGAATTTGAGTATAGTTAAGCATCTTAAGCGCACTTTTATCAAGTAGTCCATATTTATGCGGTCACTCAGCGCTAGCGGCAAATCGACAATTGCACTTGGCTGCTACCGCCACTGTTATTGCTGAAGCTGTAGCTGGAGCTGAAACTGAAGCTGGTGTTGGTGTTGGAATTGATGCTGGTGTTGTTGATACTGCTGCTGTCACCATTGATTGAAAAGTGATCACGCAGCACTTTTTATAGTATGCTTTCCATTGGAAAACGCAATGTTCAGTGAGCAGTAATGACCGATTTGCATTTACAATCTCATGGCTCGCGTTTGGACCAAATACAAATGTAACGAACGAAACGAATTTAGCCTGAATCAAAAGCTGATTGAAAGCTAATTGGGTGTTGAGTAGTAATGCGTATATAATGGCATATATAAAACGTGCAATTGTTGTAATTTCGACCACCTCAGGCAGGTCCAAAATCAAATTTGTATGGCAAAATTAATTTAAATTGTTGAAATGGTAAATTATGCATATTGTATGTGTGAACCTGCATTTGTGAATATGTAACAAGATTTCAGGGTTAAGCATGCAAAAAGATGTAAAATTATTATTATTGCTTTAATGTTGCCAACATATTTTCAAAGCTGTTCAATGCTCAATGCAACCTTCGCAGAGGATTTAGGACGTATAAGTACGTAAATAAAAGTGATTTCTGCAAAAACGAATACAACAATAGTTTAATTCTAATAATATTTTTAAAACTCAAACTTGTGTTAATATGAAAATCATTGAAAGTTTAACCTAATTTTTAAAGGTTTGTGATTAATGTAATAAATAATAAAAATGGAATAACACTGAAGGCAGCTTATTCGAATTATCTTATAGAGTTTAATGTTTAAAGTATTATATGTACAACACCATATAACATTTGCATTATTTTGAAGCAACTCCTATCACGCATTATATTTAGCATATATTTTTATTCAAATAGTATAATAGATTAGATTAGATTTTAACGGGTTGGGAACTTGTCACCACGTCACTGCATCCTTTGAGGATTATTGTGACACACCCTCTTTAGTTCCAAAGACGAGTAGCAGTTAAAAATGCTATTATGGCCTTTGGAGAGATGTTGCTTAATTTTGTTATAAGTGGATAGGCAGTTGGTAAGTACAGAAGTCTGCCTCTGCCATGACTGTCATAATCATAATCTATCAACTAACCACAATTTCTTAAAATAAATGTATAGAAATATACAAGTGAATATTACTGAGCTTGAGATAATATTTTTTTAAAGGTTGAGTACGTAATCAAATTCATAAGTCACCTATATTAAGCGACGATTTAATAATCTCCAATATTTTGTGCTGGAGAAATTTTTTCTGTTGTGATGCGGCTAATTTCCTGACAACAGAAAGAATATGGTATGGTATGGTGAAGTTGGGTGTTTGGTATATATTAGAAGGTATTAATTATAGAACAAAAAACTCTAGCTTTTAAGTGAATTAAGTTTGTTTTCTTGACACAATTCATTATGTTACAATCGTGTTTGAGCTCGCGAACAAAAGCTGTAAGGAGTTTTCCAATACTCCTTGTAATATTTCCATTTGGCAATACTACAAATAAATGATCTACGAGTATAAATCGGGTATGTGACTGGCGAACCTAAATACTAAACACAATCTGTAGACTTTTTCGCAATCGCCGGCGAAGTAGTACGTATAATAAAACTACGTTGGCCCGGAACCCTGTGCTGCTTATATATTATATTCTGTCCTATATAGAGCCCTATGAAATGAATGGATACTAAAAAAAAAATCAAGAGAACATCAAATCAAATCAAGATAAAACTGAAAAATGAAAATTTGATGGGGTGTGACATATTTTAAGAAAATCTTATGATTAGGCCCATTTACTAACCTGAAATCTCTTTTACTTGTTTAGATGTATCGTAAATTGGATATTATGAATTTTATTAATTCAAAAATTCAACTCAAAATTGATCAAATTCAGAATGCTTGTTTTAAACTAAATGAGGAAAAATAAACTTATGAATACATTTTTTCATATATTTTAAAGAACATTGAATTCAAATTTCTTACAAATCAGATAACAGTGATATGGGTTACAAGTCAGGATATATAATGAATAAATCAGATTTTTTTTTTAATATGACCGACATAGGAATTGACTTCTAAAATCAGGATTATCTTGCATCAATCGGGACAAATAGGAGATGGAACCATTATAAAATGTATTATGAAATTTTAGAATGGAATACTTAATATAGGAGATCGATATACAATTAGTCTACAAAAAAAAAACCAACGTAGAATTTAGATTTTTTTCTTATGCTAACAGTTTATGTTTCTCTTACATATATACATGTACCTAAAAACCACATTTCTTCCTTAAGATTTGCCATCAGTTTTTATTTTATTTTAGTGTCGCTGTAGCTTATTTAGCATTTTCAGTGTAGTGTGAAACTACAAACTGAATCAGCGGTAGGTACGGATATCTATTAAAAGAGCATAACAACCATCAATCATACATACAAAATATTACTTTATATACAAATTTTTCATCAAAAATATGGTAATTAGTCAAATATTACAATGTACTTGCAACTGCTTAGTGCTTGTCGATAAGCATTACTGTTTGCACATTGTATGTCGTAGCTTTATTTGCCTATTAATATTGTAACAATAATTTATTATATTTATACTTATGATTGTATCAGAAGAGGATTTTGTATGAAATCATAAGACAAATGACATTATAATAACAAATATGCAAAAATTATTATCGTCATACATCGCTGTTCTAGGGTTGAGTGCTTCAAATAGTTGAATATCAAATATCAAGTGAATATCAAGTGAGTAAATTAAGCCACTGTATATCGTTGGATTAAATATCATATCCACTAATTAATTTTTTTAAGTATTTTATTTCACATTTCAATCATCATCACTCTCAGCAGAACAGATTAGAAACGGTTTATAAATTTTTATAGCACAGTTTTTTGGTTAATCTATGTAACTGATTCAGATGTTATTCGATTTTTTAAAATTTAATTAATTATTTTTCTATAAAAATCTTATACATGCAACTATTAGGGAATTTTACATATGAAAACAATCTGACGCAACCGATGAATTATGTGTCTGTTGTTTGCAGTCCAAATGCGTCAAAAAATGAAAAAACAATTAATCTTCCAACTGAGCTTTGACATGGTGGATTTCGTTCCTTAAGTAAATCAAAACAAATTAAAAATTTTACGCATTTTGTTGCTTTGTAAAATAAAGTAACAACTTCATTGACAATAACCAACCGACAAAGACGGTTGGTTTGACTTCTCTCTAGCGTTACTAAGCCGTCTTGTGCTGTTGACCCAATTAGATGCAGCGGGTGCGCATTTGCAATGCAAATCAATGGAAACCACATAATTTATTGAATTTTGTTACAATTTTGACATTGAGCACATTACACATCTACACATCTCAAATAGATAGAGAAGCACTCGTCATGAAGATGAAAAAGTCTCTGTAGTTCAGTGTACGGATTATTTTTTAGGTCTCAAATGCTGTACCACAGTCTGGTGTTATTTTTGACAATTAATTAAGAATTTAATGTTGAGTTTGAAATATTTTTATTTTTTATAATTTTTATTGTTGGGTCAAAGGCTACGCTGCAGTTGCAAGCGCCTATGGGTTAATGATATTTTCATCAAGGCTTTGTTATTCATAAATTGTTTGAAATTTTCCAAACTCATCTTCGTTTGGTTAGAAGTCGTACTTGTGATTTCTGTTGCTCATTTTTAATTTGTCATAAACCAAACTACAAAAGCGATTTCATACTTTGAAATTGCCATTTTTATATTATTTGACTTAACACATTTGGATTTGATTGGTCACAGTCTCTTCTTGTGATATGTGTGTGTCTCGCATGATATATGTGGTGCTGTCAGATATCCAACTGATTTTGCAAATTCCACTCAAATCAGATAATATATTTCACGTGCTACGTATGTCATGTCAATGAAGTTCGTTTACTACAACTCACTTACAAGTCTTTTAGTACTATCAGCCAGCCTTGTATCAGCTCCATTCTATAAATGTCTGCCATTTATATAATTTTAGGTTCTACGGGTATCTTTTTGAAACAAACGTTTGTATGGTACATACATATTCATATCGTTTATTCGGGCAGAAAAAAATTGTTTATAATTTATTAATAACAATTAGAAGCAGTTACAGCACGAATAAATACTCAAATATTTCGCATTTTATATGAGAATTATTTAGTATTAATCGGTTTATATTAGATTAGCATTAATCATATTTAATGGCGCCAATTTTTTTTGGATATTATGCATAAATAAATGTATGAAGTCGAAAAATTTTTTTTACGATTTATCAAACAAATGCTGGCCTTAATAGACTATAAACAAATAAAAATATTATTAAGTAAATAAAAAAAATATGTGCATAATTAATGAGATTTGATATATTAATTTTAAGAAATTTGTTTTATATGCCTAATGGCATATTCTCAAATTGTAGTTTCATTTTTTTTAGAGGAAGTAATATATTAAACTCTTTATCACAAATTTCTCATACGTCATTGTATACTAATGTTCCTACTACAGATATTACATTATTTAGACTATATTATATTTAAGCCACATTAGGCTTGTATTTATTGTGCGGAGATAAAAACGTTGGTTATCATAAATATATATTCCACATCAGAAACACTAGACCATTTCATCCAATTAATTTGTGAACTTATTCGCTAACTCCTTGTCATAGAAATCCTAAATATATGCAGTGATATGGTGATTTAGTTTCCAAACCTTATAAGATATATAAGCTAACTAATAGACCTAATATAATCACTTTTTTTAATATAAATATTCAAAATTTGATTTGTATTAAAATTAGTTGATTTTATCATACAGAGCTCAAGCAAAATTATTATTTTACTACTATACAATAATTTAATTTAATATAATTAATATGTCATAAGGCGAATGATGTACTGAAACGAAGTTACATTAGACTAGGATTTTTTAGTTTTCTTGAGAAAAGCTATGAAAGGACCACGAGCAAAGTTTTACACGAAGGAACTCTAAGTGACAAAGCTGTGCTCTTTCCCTACTAGTGGTTGAAGCTGGAAGTTCTGGAAGCGGTTGAAGAAATGGCAGCAGGCAATGGTTCAATCAAAAGTTTGGTTCAATCGAGTATGCTGATGACATGGTACTGTTGGTTGATTAATAATGTTTCCACGCAAGCAGCCCGTGTAAGACTTAATATCAATCTTTCGAAAACTAAATCAATGAGAGTCAAGGCAAATAATATATTAATCTTCTCGCTAAATTGCAAAGATATCGAAGATGTTCAGCAGTTTAAATATTTGAGAAATGTGTTAAGCAGCGACGGTGTAACTATGATCGATGTAGACGTGCATATCGAAATTAAGGTCAGAATCTTCAACGTATGTGTAAAATCTACTTTGCTATGTGGCTGTGAGACGTTGCAACTAGATCGTTGGTTCATAGAATCCAAACTTTTATTAATAGGAACATGCGACATATTATTGGTGTATGCTGACCCGCTGGAGTTTCAAATGATGGTCTTTGGTATCGTACCAATCAGAAACCGATAGAGAAATATATTTTACAACGATAATACAAATGGTTAGGAAACCAATAAATGGGATTGCACATGCTGTCATGAAATGGAATCTCTTAGGAGTGAGAAGACGAAGTCGACTACTTGGCATAGGACAATAGTGAATGAAACATAGAAAACTTCTAGTCAGCGACGTTTTTTCATTACAATCAGGATCGAATGGAGAGAATTTGTACAAACTATTTGTGGATAGATTAAGTTCAAGATTTAGTTTTTAAATTTAGAACGTGTCATGATAATAATAATGTAATCAAAGGTTGTATAAATATAAAAATATCAGAGTTGTAATGTATATATAAATCGGGATTGAAGAAAAATGTGTAGAAATAGGTTGAATTAAACGCCTGGAATTGCATTTTTAACTTAAAGAGTTTATTATTAAAAACACAAAGTTACACAAATTTATATTGACTGCCGGCACTAATGTTGGTGCATCGCTTGTCACTTTTCTCTACATACTACACATATTTCTGTGTCAGCTGATTACCTGTCTTCTGACATTGACATGTAAGGACAAAGGTGTTATAAGGTCGCCACATCACTCCTCCTTACAGTTGAGTGAGAAATGTACCCTTCGACCATACCAGGATATATAGTATTTTGTCAACCGTTTGGTCTTGCCATTGTCTATGTCCTTCTTGGTGGCGGAGCTGTTGTTCAAGTTATAGTTTACTCGTTCAACTTGGTCACTCGTGTGCTCTGAAAATTGTTAAACATGAAAAATGATTTCAAACGGTTAAGGCTGATGTTGCTCTTTCAGCCATCTACGACGATCTTTCGCTTTCCTCAAGCACTGGATACGGACCTTCCTTGCAATGATTTCCGAACCATTGAATTGTTAACAAACACGAACGGTGATGTGAACAGATGTTTTTCGAAGAATGTCTTCTGATTTGCATGATTGGATGTACTGGTTGGTATATAGTTAATTGTTGTACGTGGTACTATATATCATTTCAGATTTGCGTAGACTGTAAAAATAAAGTTGATTCTTAAAAAAGTGAAGGAATGTAAACAAAAACCTGAACATAACACTTACAGTTGATTTTATTTCTGTCTCACTTATATCTTATCTAGCATCTCTCTTTATTTGGTATTTTTATTTTGACCTAAATATAATGAATTCAGTTCAAAAGACTTAGAAGCATAAATACATACATATATGGGAAAAAAGAAAAAGGTGTTCTCATTTGCAGTGCTTTGAAGATAAAATCTCAATATATGTCATTTTTTTGTTTATTGCTTATTTATATGTAGGTATTGGTAAGACTTCATATAGGTATTATTTTTCATAATAAGATTAACCTGTACCATTTTAATTTTTTATTATCGTTAGACGTTCTCCAAGCTTTGCAACTTTTATGTGCGATATTGATATGTAAATTACAATGTTGTGTTTGATTACTTCGATAAAATCTTCTTAGAAACCATAAAATTTTAGTATATACATTTTTTTTATGTATAATATAATAAGTTCTGATTCAGACGAATTCATTTCTGCTTTAAATTTATTAGTTAATTAATTTTTTATTTTAAATTAATTTGTTTTGCATTTCAAGTAACGCGTGGTGTTAATGGGCAAATAATTTTTAAATAAAAATCTCACCAGAACTAATATCATATGAATTTTAGATTAGTGAAATAAATTCAATTCACGAAATGTGTGGGCTTCAAACAATTATCTTCTTAAAATCTACAAATAATTTTTGGATCTTAAACTGTTTTATTAAATTAATTTTATATTAGCAATATATTGTTGAAAAATATATTGTTAGAGTATTAAAAAAAAATTTATTAAATTAGAAACGAAATAAAGTTTATGGTTTAAATGGATTTAATTAGCATTTGAAGATTTGCAGCTTAAAGTCATGTATGTGACAAAATATTATTTATTTGCTATTCAAAAATATCTATTCTTAACATACATTAGATATCTATATTGCTTCAATAAATGTAGATAATTAAAATGAAGTAATGCATACTGTTCCGTTAAAAATAAAAAACTCAAGAGAAAAGAATATTACAGATGATTTTCTCGCAGAACAGATATTGTTATTGTTTATTGGTATTAAACATGATATGATTTACTAAATCATTACTATTTAACTTTTATTTATTTTACTTTATATCTCGGGATATGTAGTCTTTCAGTGCTAATCTACACTTAGAAAAATATGCTCTAACCACATACTAGTTAAATTAACCTGATCATTTTGTTAGAGACATTTTTGCTCATGTGGTAAAGTAGATATGAAAACCAACATGTGATATATATATATTTAATCCTTTAACTCCTAGGAGGAGCATAGGGCCGTAACAAATAACTTCTACTTGGTACGATTGGTGGTTAATAGCTTCAACTCTCCCCAGCCTTTCCGCATGTGTTACATTTCCGTGTCGGTTTGTCTTCCCCTGGTGAGAGCAGGTCTACTCCTTCTTCTGCTACCCATCGGGTTCCACTCAATCGCCATTCTTGTGGTGTCACCAGTCGGCCTACGCAAAATGTGATCAATCCATTCCCATTTGCGCTTTTTAATTTCGTTTCTCTTAGGTGTTTGCTGAATTAGAGAGCATAGACGATCGTTTGAAATTGTATTTGGCCAAAGTACTTTAACAATTTTGCGTAATGACCGATTTACAAAAACTTGTAGTGCATTGATGCTGTTTTTCGTAGTATTCCAGAATTGTCATCCTATATGGAAGGCAAGATTTTATGTTGGAGTTAAATATTTGTATTTTAGTCCAACGCGATAGCTGAGATGATTTCGACACTTTATTTAAGCGACCGAACGCTTGTTTTGCCTTCTTGATACGATTCTCAATGTCCGCACTGGATCCAACAACATGTGATACGGTTGAAATAATATGATGTGCCGAGTAAGTATATTTTAACCTAAAATTTAGTTAAAATCTGATTAAATCAACCAAATTATTTTTCTAAGTGTACAAACAGAAATAAGTATCTAAACTTCGCTAAAGATGCAGCTCTTTCAACCTCAATATTGGATAAAAGGTAAAATAGACTTAATATACATTGCTAGAAATTTAGATAATAAGATAGAGGCAGGTCTCCCTTTTAGAAAAATCAACATATATACATATGTATATATGAAAATCAACTTTCTTTAGAGTTGAGAGATACTATAAAAGTATTAACACTATGTTAACATTTTGTTTTCTTGTGAGATTTCTTATCAGTTGCAGCTAGGTTGGTATCTGACGTTGGTCTCTAATTAAAATGTTATTTGATTTGATATGAGAGAGAACTGGACTGATCAGGAATGTCAGTGACAGTCGGTCTCATGGTCTCATGAAGACTTCAAATCGTCTTTCGGCATATCGGATATTGAATCAAAATATATTTATCCTTAATAGAGGCACCCTTCTTTTTAGAAAACATATGAGAAAGATGCCTCTAAATCTCAAGTGGATAGCAGCATAAATACAAAGAAACAAAGAAATGCCAAAATAAACTTCAAGCAATATTTTTTAAGTCCAGAGTATAAATTCTTTTTATAGAAGACTACCATGAAACTAATTTGGATATATAGTTTCCAACTGTTTGATAACGCCAGTTCGTCAAATACAGAAATTTTGCAAAGAGCTCTGCTAAAATTACTTAGAGTAATCAAAGGAGCATTGTGATATGTCAGAAAAGGAAGTATCCACAAAGTTTTGAAGATATTAATGATAAGATCAAAGTGAAAAATGAGTGAAAAAAATAGAAGAAAATATGTTAAAAATATACAAGTAAACAATTTAGTCAGAACACCTAATATTATTGAGAAGCATTTTCTTCTAAAACTATCAGACCGACCACATCAATAAACCGGTACTTAAAATTCGATCAAGTAAAACTCTAGCTTTTTATACCGATTATTAGAAAATAATTAAAAATGAATAAATCATTTCATTTGATAGTTTACTGGATTCAGTTACCGAAATGTCTAATCTCAGTACTCTGAATAAAGTTTATGAATAACAACGTATATTCAAAGCAACAGATGATTATAAATTAAATTTTAATATAAATTTTAATAAACATTAACTTATTACATTAAAAACTAATAATGAATTATAATTAATTACAATTTTGCAAGTCACTTTATTCCAGTAAAATATATTATGATTTAATTGGGTTTTTATTTATCGAAGACATACTCTGTATATATGAAAATTCTAAAAATAAATATTTGTTTAAGTTATTATATATATAATTGTATATATACACATATATATATATAATTAGACAAATAAATATTGAATCTTTTATTCAAAGCCATTATGATGCAGATTTAAAATACACCGTACCCAATCAATTTTCGCCTCCCAAAGCAATTAAAATTAATTGTGTTTTAATCATGACTATCATTAGTTGTCCGTAATCCTCCACTTTGAAATTAATCCTCCACTTAAAAATTTGTACAAAATCAATTGAAAAAATATCATTTATAAATAAACGAGTTTTGTGGAAATAAAAATTTGTTAGAATTATCAGAAGTGATTAATTTAGCTACTTACTTTATACGCTCGAAGCCACTGGCAATCTTCAAGAAATCGAAGCAAAATGTCATAGTGCAGTGCATCTGAGATCTGAAGAGAAGCATTCAACAATTACGTAGATATCATAAAAATATTTCACCACAAAATTTTTATAAATTTTTTTAATAAAATATGTTTCATTGTATATTTTTTTATAATATACTTAGTTTTTGCTAATGGTTGATTGATTTGCGTCATTAAAATTCCAAATGCTAAAATGTCAAACTGTCGATTGGCATTGTATTGCGGTGAAAAATTATTTTGGAGTTTTCACAATAATTCAAAACCATTTAAGCTATTAGAAAAATTTCATTTCTGCCCATTCAGCAATTAATATCTCTAAATTTTATAAAGTTTAAAACTTCTATTGAGAAAAAAAATTAATGAATGAATTCGTCTTGCAGAGTTCATAAACCTTGAACGTATTATGGATGGTGTTCCATTGCTAAAAGTTGAGGCGGTGAAGTTGTGTCAGCTTCAATACTCAGCAATTACGAGTGCATCGTTTGAATTTATCTTGTATCGAAGATTTAATTTGAAACAAATTTTTATTTCCACCAATATTCTGCCATTTATGGTTATTAAGATTTGGATCCAGTTAAAATTTTTATAATGAATTTATCAATTTTCGAGGATTTTTTCAGAGAGATATTAAATAATAGTTCAGATGTGTAACAAATGATTTTGTAGATTTATTATACTCATATTTCATTTATGAATCAGTGTTTATTATACTCATATTTAAAGCCTTCGAAGCCCCATTCCACACGGATCTAATAGAGCAATAATTTTTTGAAATTAAGGACATAGCAAGTTCATAGCCTTGTCAGGTTGGTTTTTTTCTACTGCTATAGGAGAAGGGAACACCTTCTTGAGCTTTCTAAATGGGACATTTTTGGGACTTCTACTTTTAAAACGGTTATTCGGATCGGTGGTACGGTTGGTTACCATGTGGTCAACCTTTCTGTTCTAAGTAGATAAATATGATATGATAAATTTGGTATGACTACTTATCAAATAACAGACATATGACACAAATGCTAACTTCAAACTGTTCCAAAGACTTTCAAACCATTCTTAGAATAGCTACCATAAGAGTGTTCAATATATAAAGTAGGCAGAATTTTAAATTTTACTGAATGTTTAGGTTCCAAAAATTGGTTAGAAAAACATTTTAATCAGTCTTAAAGATGACTAATTGTTAGATTACAAAAATTCGATATGAAAAACATAGTAGCGGTAGAAAGATCAACAACTATAAATGAAAATGAGAAGTAATCGAACACCACGTAACAGCGATAGGGATGAAAAACACTATATATATTTTATTATTGCCACTTTCCACTGCTACTATGCTATTCGGCTACAGAGTTTATTATTTGAAATCTTGAAACCTCTAATGTACAGGGTAATGTTAGTGAAGTGTTACCAACTACATTGGTATATCTGTCAAACTTTTATTGCTAACTACGTGAAATTCAGCTCTTTATATTTTTACAAGCTAACACAAGCATTTGCGTCTAAGGTTTATAGAACAAAAGTTATTAAGTTATTCGAAATGGAACTCAAACGGAATAGTATCATTGCATTATATTTGACTGAAAATCACAACCAGTTATTGTTCGTGACCTCAAAGTGAATAAAATCATATTCCATACTGCTTCTGTCTACACAATCGAATCCGCTGATGCATTCGCCAATAGACTATACCATCTGGGCCATTTTGGAAAGCAAGGTGAGGACTAAAAAATATGCCACCAGTATAGATGCGCTGAAGAAAGCTATTGTTAAGGAGTGGGCCAAAATACTGAAAGATCATATTCGTGAAACATGGAACTCATGTTTTAACCGTTTGAAAGCCATAGTCAGAATGATGGCAAAAGGTGACCACATCGAGCTAGAGTGAATGGATTCTGAAAATTTAATTATTTCCACAAATTTTTGTAATTTGAATCAATAAAAAAAATTTAACACAAAAAAAATATGATCACTTGAATAGGTAACATTCCAATCGCTTAACACTGCATACTTGAAGGGATGAAAATAATTCTGTATGCATATTATAATTTTGCAAAAATAATTACGTCTAATGAATGTTATCGTATAAAAAACAAAAAATCAAATATCTTTAAAGATCTGCTGAAAACTCTAGAAATTTGGTTAAAAAGTATGGTTTCAGTTATCTTATAATTCGTTTGAGCCGGTAAAAATGAGAAATAACCATATTCTGATTAGTGATCATTTATAGGGGCCCATTATGATGCCTTAGTACTGTTTATTATATATTAAGGTCAGTAAGAAAAGGAATGGAAAAAAATAAACTTAACTTCTATAATCATTTCTGAAATAAACTTAGATTTTAAGAACATCCGGATACATTAGTTAATTTAATGTTAAATTATTATTATTATTATATTGACAAGTGTCAAAGAAATTTTAAGTATGCAATTGTGAGTATATAACTAGCAAATTATTAATATAATACGATATTTTTTAAATATATTCTACGTAGTTATTTAGTTTTATTATATATAATATAAAAAAACATATTCATTTTTTTAAAAGTTCAAAATAAAAACTAACAATGACAGTGCTCTTATTTTATGTGCTTCATCCGTTAAAGTCATAGTATTTCTGCTATAATAGATACCTCCCTTCCATATATCTCATTATTATATTACTAACATATTACTAACTTATATATATGTATGAGTTTTATATCTTTATTTTGTGTTTCATAAATGTAGATTATTTGAAAATGTTTGATTTCGCTTACAGTTCTTATAGTATTAGATATCGTATACTCGTATGTTAGATTTGAAGTATTTTCCCAAAACAAAAAGAGTCATAAAATAATTAATTATCACAATAATTTATAAGTGCTCTATTCTCTTTATGGGACAAAGAACCCATGGCCTTGTTTGTAAATAAAAATGTTGTTGAACTTTTAATATTTAGTTGTGAACAAACATCAATTGACTTTATGGAAGCTCGACTTAATGCTCAAATGTTTTAAAAACAGTACTCAAACAATTCAAAATACTATAAAAATTGTAATTATTTTTGGTTTTTAATTACGAGTTTTGGATATCAATTTTTTATAGCGGCACCAAACTGTTTCTGTGAACTTGAGCGACCTCAACTCTATATTGTTTATTTAATGCAGACGACACGTGTAGTGCAGCCTAAACAACAGAAAACCACAAGTTCATGATGAAAATATTAATTGCATTCCAAATGTGACTCAAATACGACAAGAGGAAGTAGATTATCAGTTTAGTAGATATATATATATATTCTCTACGCTATGAACGACGCATATAAGACATATGACATATAGGACAAGTATGCACTTGCGAAAGCAGTGAGATTTTGGAAGTCATGTACTATATATAATATATTAGTACCACTATATCCATTAGTTTTATAGGAAGCAGTCAGAATAGTTTTAGTTACATGATCTCTGTAATTTTAAAAATAATGTAAAAGTCTTTAATATATTTGGATAGCTTCAAAGAACGCTTTTTCTTCATTGTCAAATTCTCTATTGTGCAAATGGTAATTGCGCAAGGTCCCAAATCAAATTAAAAGTCAAGACGCCCCAAGTCAATCAATCTAAAATTTTGGTGTATGAACGCAACTCTTGGACATTGGCTAACTGGAATTGAAGCGGAACAAGCACACTTTTTGGTCGTACAGTAGTTTGGTCAAAATGCTCAAATTTAATATTTTTTAGATCTTTAATTCTAATGTCTTGAACAGCAATAAAGAATTTGACTGATCTTGATGACTTTATAAACAGTTTTAAAGAAATTTGTGGTGATTACTGATTTCGATTGGTCAGGTGTTTGATTCAATACCCGAGGTGAAAAATGGCGTGAATACCTTTCGCATCTTTGGTGAAAAGAACAGGTGAACAATGATGTAAATGCTCTCGGCACTGCCAACAGACGATGATTCAATTTTACTTAGTTTGCCAATATATATGTGTGTCTTCCTTGGCCGCATCCAGTGGCTTCCTCCAGCCAACACGATTTTCAATTTGTTATTGATTCAACAAATTGAAGATCATGTTTTTGATTTAACAAATTGAAGATCGTGTTGGCTGGAGGAAGCCACTGGATGCGGCCAAAGACGACACACATCTATATTGGCAAACCAAGTAAAATTGATTCATTAATTGAAATGTTTCAATAAAATTTGAACCTAGTTCTTAACATAATTTTTTTTTTTAATCCATTTATTTTGTTACAATCTGTCAGGTATAAATGACAATAAGTAATATATATTAACATGAATCGTAATAATATTTATTACGAAAAAAAAGGTACGTATGGACTATGACCAGTGACATATCCATATATAATTAAAATAAAAGTTTGTGACCTACATATGCATATCTAAAACACTGTAAAAGTGTTGGAGGACATCAAAAATGTTGGATGTTACTTGGACATATTTTGACTCATTTGGTTTGATACGCCCATTTTTCATCCATAGAGCAACACTGTTAAGGCAGGTTTGTAGTTTGGTGGAAACTAGGTCACTGTCAACTGATAAAATAGTTGTATCGTCTGCAAATGTACCGATAACACTTTCATCGGTAAGGGGAAGTATATAGTGTATAGAAGATAAAGCATTGGTCCCATTATGCTACATTGGGGTACTGCTGCTTCTATATCGTGAACTACTGTAGTTTCGTTTCCATGCTTAAGGAAAAAGTGTCTTGCTGAGAGGTATGATTTAATAAATATAAAAAAATTTAGGGGTAAATTCAGTTTTAGTTTGAAAAGAAGACACTCATACCATACTCGTTCAAAAGCTTGTGAAATATCTATAAGTGCTGCAGTGCATTATTTCTTACCATCTATCGCACTATGGATATGTCTGACAAGTCTATGAATTTGTTCTATTGTGTTATATTTTTAGCGAAAACCGAATTGATGGTAACATAATTTAAGTGCTAGCTTTTTGTCCGATGTTCACTTTTCTTCCGGTAATATACTGTCATTCTACTGTCATTCTATATGCAATAACTCCAAATTTTAAGATATTTTGACGATATATTTGTGAAGATTTACTTAACTCCGGCATATGTATAATTAAATACTTGGGCTTACGCCGAACAACTATACTAAATAAGTTATATACACATTAGGCTCTATCCTATACGTTAGGATAGAGTAAATAATAAATCTACATAGGAATATGAATATTGCTGCTCCTATGTTGACTATAAAACTACTTTGAATTCACTTTAAGATTTGTAGTGTCTTTGTTTGTAGGATTCGATACATTTGTTCATGATTGGTTTATCTTCAAGATAAAGATAAGCATGCTTAGACTTAAGACGTATTTATATATGTACATTCATATTTTGAAATTGAGAATTTGATACTGCATCAAATTTTGTTAATCGATTAAAAATGAAGATTTAAAGCAAACACGGAACTCCATGACTAAGACTTTTGTGATTTAGAATTAGAAAAATGCGTAGCAATTCAAAAAATGTTGAACAAAAGTTTAATTTTACTGTGATTTAATAATAACTATTCTTCGATGATCTTCTTTTGTTCGTTAATACGGTGAACCACTGCTTTTGTTTTAAATGCCACTGAAGACCAGTGAATCATAGAGCAGTCTTGGTTACGGCATGAGCCACAGTTTAACTCATGCTTAACTTTTGATTGTTTTTTAATTCTTGTTTATTTTTTAAAAGCTGGCGGATTATGTTTGTTTTTGGTCAATTCATGTGTTTCAAATTACTTAGACTGGTTTCAATTTCTAAATAAACAATTCGTGAGATACTTTGTATTTCCCAGATTCAAGTTGTACCGTTTCTTTTTGATTTGCTCGACTCTGTGCCTCATGATGAGCACACATTTTTATGTTAATTGATTTCTTCTGGCATTTGCTGTTGTAAAAGAATTTGAGGAAAATTAGTTTTTTGGTGGCTTATGTGGTATAATTGGCTCTTAAATCCGGGTGTTGGATAATTTTGAAAGAAACGTACAATTAATGAAAAAGTAATGATGTTTGATTGCGTCACATAGCGGGAGGTCGGTCAGTTAGTTCAATAGTTTTGAGATTTATCATACAAAGTTCACAGAACAAATTAACTACCAACATTTTTTAAGAAATTAAAAAAAAAGAAGAACTTTTAGTGATATGGTGCTATAGAGTGGTTTCAGAATCATTATGCATGACAGTGCAAAAAATAATAGTAATAATATATTTATAGATAATATGTGACGTACCTATGAATATACATTTGTATCTATCGCACCCATTAAGCAATTAAAACATATAAATTGTTTTCTTTTTAATCGGAAACACAGAGTGTTGATCAAATTAAAGAAGAAATTTGACAAGTATGATGTAACAAAAAGTTTTTTGCCAAAACTAATTTATTTTATTCGGGAGTGTGCTCTAAGAAAAGAGAGTGTATTGACAAGCTGGAACAATCAGGTACACTTAATATGAATTCCGGGACATGCTGGTATCTAAGATAATAAAATGGAGAACAAACTAGCAAGAAGAGGTGTAGCTTCAATAATAATAGACGCAGAACCTTTCTGCGTTCTAGAAAAAGAAAAGAGACCTCTATTGGGAAAACCTACCAATATCATCACAATCTGAAATGCATTTACAGATTCATAACCTAAAAGGATTCAAGAATTGCATAGAACAAACAAGGAATAACCTATGAATTATTACGGGACTACTAATCGGTCACTGTAGATTGATTAATCACCTAACAAAGTTAGAAATCCAATATAACTCAGACTGCAGATTTTGTAGAGAAAAGAGAGAAACTGCATAACATGTGCTAAGGGAGTACTCGACACTGATACACAAGCGAAAGTAACACTTAGGAGGGTATTTCATGGATTCATTACAGAAACACTCTAATCCGACTAAGGGCACAATAGATCTTTTAGGTCGCAGTGAACTATTGCTTCTACAATGGTTAAGTATTGAAAAAGTAAGGTTTGAAAAGTTTTAAGGTTTGAAAAGTATTTCAAACAAGGCTTTAAGATTGTCGGCCGAGATGTCATTCAAGATATTGGCCTTTCAAATGGCTGCTGTTTCCACAAAATAAAATAACTTCATCGGTAAATGTATATTCTCGAAAAGGTGAAAGTCGCATGGTGCAAAATAAAGTAAAATCGAGGAATTCTGAATTTTTAGGGCAGATTGAAAGGGTTCTTACGGTTTCGTGCTCAGCTATTTATCCCAAGTTGTGAAATTGTGGAGTATCAAAATATTCAGACTATTAAGATCATTGTTGAGTGACACTTATTCATAACAGGAATGTTTTTCTATTTTTGAAGAAGGATATAAATTTAGGAAGTGATACGAAATAAAGATTTGTGCTTTTTTAAAGAGAACTTCATTATTTTTTAAATATTTCTTTTCATATATTTTTGACCAAGACAACTGTAGGTTAAAAATTGGTACTAAAACAAATAAAGGTTTTGCAAACATATTCTCTATTTTATGTTCATAGTACGGTTGTGGGTACCCTTGATTTTGAATAAAAGTCGTTAACAAAGTTTCCACTAATTTTATTTATTTTTAAATAATTTATTATTATGTTACATGATTTATTTATTTTTCTTTTACTAAGAGACTAATGATATATTCAATTACTTGAATGAAAGCTTGAAGGAAAAATATTTTTATAGTACATTTATTTATATTTTTATCTATAATTCATATATTTAGTGACAATAATAACAAAACAAAGCAATAAACATAATGAAAAGATACACAAAAAATTTGTACATAACACCGCACCTTTATTGAAGATACAGTTTCATATTTAGATAGTTGTAACCTTAGATATATTTGTTTCAATTAATATGTAAACGTTGTTACGCTTAAACACGATCTTTGAATTGAAGACATAAAGAGGTTTGAAAACCTTTTCGGTTCGTTTACAATTCCACATAAGCATGAATCTTCGAAATGCTCATCTTTGAACGAGAAAAGATACACAATGCGAATGTTGTGAATATTCGTTTAAGTTCATTTATTTTTTTTGTTTTTTTTTTTACAAAATTATGTTAATACGTTTACGAACGTCAAGCGTCAATTGAAAAATCATAACATGGAAAATTTATTAATAGACTCAATATAACACCGATATAACACCAACTCCGCACATACCGCAACCGGAAGTTGCAGTCACAGGTGTTGTAAAGAGCCACCATTAATTACGGTAACGAGTGTTTTATGCGTATTCACAGTAGCCTCAAAGAGTGTTTAATGGCCCGGTAATGGCGTCATTTATGTATTTTTTGAAAACGTGACGAAACTCGGTGTGTTTTTGTATCGCCTTTTATTGACTTCACTTAAATGTTCATTTTGGAATGTAATTAAAAAGAGCTTCCAAATACTTAATTTCATTTTTATACAGAAAGAGCACTTAGTATTATTACTTAATGTTTTGATTCTTCTTCGAAATTAGAAGTAACTGATTAATGGGTTTCTAAAATATCGTTTCCGAGAGGTCAAACTGATTATTACATATATTCTATAATAATAGGTATTTATTTTAAAAATATTTTAAATAATTGTTTGTAATATATGTGCATAATATTGTTAACATATGTATTAGTAATTAAATTATTAATTACTGAATTTTGTTGCCTAAAACAGTTTCAACAGGTATACTTAAGGCTTCTCTATTCGTTATGCCTTTCGTCTGATTAATAATATAATATAAGTGCAAAATAAAAAACTAAAGATTTATAAGTATTTAAAAAAAATCATTTTTATTTTTAACCTTTACTTCTGATTAATATGATAGAAATTATTTAGCAGAGTATATATTCTCCCTGACACTTTTGCGAAACAACTTAATAATATATCGCATAAATATAAGTAAATTTTTATTTAAGCAATATAAATTGTTTTCATTAAAAAAATGATATATTTTGACAAAAATCTATTAATGTTATAAATCAAATCTAAACTAATAATTTCAGCATATAAAATAGCCGTAAAAAAAATAGCCGTATCTTCAAAATTAATCGGAAAATACTACCAAGATTTCAACAGCCAAAACTAATTTTAAGGTTGGCGCTAGTCTCCTGGCATTTATTAAGTGATTTGAGTCTAGTTTAATAAAAGTCAGACTGCTGCTTAGATTTAATTTAATTTAAACAAATGACTACATCCGAAAGATTTCAAGACAAATTGAAGAAATCAAATACCACAACGGATCATGAAGCATATCGAAACAATATATTTATTTAATCAATTATTAACAATTTAATAATGCACTGAAAAAAGGAATATAGTCAAAATTTATTAAATAGAAAATTATTCGTATCATTGGTATTATAATTAAATAGTATCAGTATTTAATAAAATAAATACATTAAATAATATATAGATTATAAAAATATATAAAATATAAAAAATTTCTTTTTTTATGTACTAAACTTGAATCTACAATATACATATTTGAATGTGCACTATTAGTAACAGATATTTTCGCCCAAATTACATAAAAGAATGTAACAATTCTGTACCCAAATAATTTAGAAATGAGAATTTACATATACTTTAAAAATGGAAAATGGGGATTTATAAAATTATTTCAAAACCCCATTTTAAGGCAAGTTTCGCAACAATTATGCCAGATCAGTTTATACCAGCGATCCTAAAGATCCACATAGGTCTGTTAGCCCCTTGAGTTATCATACAAGAAATTTAGCGGTTTAAAAACCTATTTGAATATTTGGTAAAGTTAAAAGACTTTTTGGAGAAATATCCTGGAGTTAACAATGTTGGGCCTTCGCTAAGCAGTAACAAAGCAAATATGAAGCATTTTCATCATTCTTTTCACAACTGCGACAGTAAAGTTTAAAAGGCATATTTAACATTCCGGTATGGTGCCTTAATCGGGGCACAGCAAACTTACCCAAAGATTGATATGTTTACGGGACATCCCTATGAAAGTATTGATAATTTCTTAAAAAAACAGGACAAAGTTGCATACATATATATATTTAATACCTTAACTCCTAGGAGGAGCATAGGGCCGCAAAACTTGCATACATACTAACATATTATTATTATTATTATTATTATTATTTATTATTGATTCAAGGAAATTCGTACAGCACTTAAAAGAATTATAGAATTTTACTTAAAATCTATTTTCAAAATAACGTATTTGTTGTGTATCAGATTGACATACAAAAAGTGATGCATATTATTAACAGTATTATTCATAAAGAGGTTTTTCGAACAGTAGTGAACTACAACAACAAAAATTCATTTTATATTATTTTAATTTATTCAATTATTTAATTGAATTTTTGTCTGACTATACAGCTGTTCCGAGTATTACCAAATACCCATCATCAGTGATCCTTGAATTATTTCTTATATTTAATTATTCATAAATAATATTTTTACGACTGCAAGTACCAGAAATCGAACTCGTGCTCTGCCGAATTTGAAGCTCAGAGTCAGCGCACCTTAACCAACTGATCCAAAGCCATACTTGCCTCTTATTGTTCGCATATTTTTCTGGAGTTTTGTCACTTTGCTGTGAAAGTTTTTATTAACAAATTAATTTGGTGTGTTTATATTAGAACGAAATCATAAACCGGCAGTAGAATAATTGAATTAATTAATTATATTTTTATTTTTATATGTTAAATTTCAGGACTATTCTGTTTGTAGAGTCTTTATTTGTTGCATGACTTATATATTCTTTCTTGTGTATAGAACCTAATCTAGGAACGTAGTACTTGCAGTCTCAAAAAATTATTTACGAATAATTAAATAGTCTTTAGTAACTTAAAACACTTTTCATAAATTTGTACAGGTTATTAGTATTGCTAAATTAAGACTTTAATTTCTTCTTCGGACAGAAGTGCTTTATCAAAAAAATACGACTATGTTCTCTGAAAATCAAACATACTCCAATAATTTGACACATATTTTCTATTTCATGAGGAGTGCAAAAAGAACAATCACTTTCAGATAAATTAAATTCTCTGGCGTTTAAATTGAAAAGACCGCCCTTACATTTAAAAATTACGCTCGATATGTGCTAAGTGCTTTCGTAATAACAACTGTGCATAATGTCATATTGTAGCTGCGGGTACATGTCATGAGATTCCAACCTCCGTTTGTAAGAATAAGAATAAGGAAGAACAGGATACTAGCTCCCATTTGAACAGAGCACCGCGACCATGATTGATCTTTTGTGCTATAACAGACCCTAACTGAACAAAAGACATTCCGCCTTTCGAATGGAGGCCAAAATGTATAAAGTTATAACATTATTGTATTAATTTAAGATTTATACTCGGAATACTAGTTATTGAAAGACCCAGTTCTAAAGACATATTTTCCCAATCTTTAGCTCAATATATACCTTTCTCAATAGCAAGTTCAGTTAGTATTACAGGAATCCTTGTGGAGGGGAGATTAAGAATTTTTTTAACATAGGCGAAATGTGTTTGGACTGTGTCTACAAACTGCGTTAGAAAATCAATTTCTAAATAGAGCATATAGTTTCACTTATAGTATATACATAGTATATGGTTAAGTTTTTCCATATTTTGTTTAAAAGTTGAGCACAGCAAGAATTCAATAAATGATGTTCTAAGTGATTACCTGCAGCATTCTGTGATAATAGATTAACAGATTTTTAATGCATTTTATGCTATGTTTGGACTATTTACTCAATAAATATGTACCATATTTCATACAAAATCTATAAAAATGTATGCCGAAGAGCTTCAATAAGTTTAAGTGTAAATATATTATATAAAATTTTTTATTATGTTGAGGGAAGTTGAGTCAGTGCACCAGAGCACTTTTACTCTATATTAACTGCGAGGTTTCTTCAAAACCCCTCTTTGCGTCTTGACTAGATTATTATTTATCACATCATCAGACTAAGTAATAATTGACCTCAGATCTGCATACCTCCCCGAGGAGCCTGTAACCATTCAGTGTTATTTTTTTTAAATGATTAAATTTTTTGTAAGTATTTTGAATAAATTTTTGAAGTGTACCATCAAAACTCTTGTCAACTTTTTAATAAAAAAATCCAATTTTATTTGTGGTACTGTATGACATTAAATGACTGTTGGATTAATCACAATAAAAGGTCAAAGAAAGACTTTGATCTTGAAAACTCATAAAATATAAAACAATAAAAATTAAAGCGAATACAAATATAAATGAATAGCAGAAAAAGAGACACAAAAGCTAATAGATATCAATTCAAAGTCAAATACGTAAAGATATTTAAGAAAAGATAACAATAATAAACTTAACATTTGTTCAAATTTGAACATGTGTTTGCGCGCTAATTACCTATGTAAATATTCAGTTATTTGGGTATTAAATATTAGTAATTAGTAATTTATTTTATATTTTATTAAATTAAATTAATTTCTAACAGAGGTTTTTCAAAGCCTTAAAATATTTTGTTACCAAGGTTCTTTTAGACATTGAAATATGAAATGTAATAACAGGGATTTATTTAAAAAAATAGGATTAGTTAAAAATGTAAAATGTAATTAAAGGAAAAGGAAGTAATCAAGAAAGTTAACAAAGAAAAAGGTTAAGGGACATTTCCTTTAACCTTGTACCTAAAAGAAAAACCTGATTAAACCTAATTATTAAACTATGTAAAATTTAGTATTTAAGAGCAAAAATTATAGAAAATAAAGGAGTCTTATATTTATTGTAAAACCGAACAAACGTGTGTTTTTAGTTGTAGTTTCTTGCACAAGACTTCACAAATTTATTGTGAAAATAAATTTAATACTTCACATCTGTGTAGTGCAATCAGCAATTATTACTTACTGCTACCGATATTAGTCTCATAATTAAAAATAATTGAAATATTACATATAATAAAAACACTACGATTTTAATAACTATTTTCATATCTTTTAAGTTATTGTGGTACTGGAATTGGGATGAGTCAATAAGTCTATACAAAATTGTGGACAAACAACAAATCAAGAAATTTATTTGTTTTAAGGGATTCAATAAATATTACATATAAATTGATATACATTGTGACCGAAAAGCTTTCGGAAATTCTCATTTAAAATTCGCGCGCTGTATATTTTTCGATATTTTAAGTTTATGTAGTTTGGCAGCACTGTCCTTAATTACTATGCCAAAAATTAGCGCGATCTGTCGGACAGTTCGTTTACGGCAGCTGTTGAAACCAGTTCACCTCAGTAGTGCGTTGCGAAAAAAACAATGGAAAAAAATATTGAACAAAGAGTTTGCATCAAATTTTGTTTTTCGAACGAAATTTCGTGTGCAGAATCGTTGCGAATGCTACAAAAGGCTTATGGGGAATCAGTTTTATCGAAAACTCAAGTTTATGAGTGGTACAAAGCCTTTCAGGACTGTCGTACGACCGTCGAAGACATGCCGCGTTCTGGACGACCTTCGACCTCTACCACCGACGAAAACATTGAAAAGGCAAAGGAAATCGTGTTCAAAAATCCTCATGTGAGTGTTAGAGAGATAGCACGAGAGCTAGGCATCGGTCGTGAGATGGCTCGTTTGATTTTGGTGGACAATTTGTGTATGCGACGTGTCAACGCCCGGCTTGTTCCGATTCACCTCAATTTGTTCAACATTATCAACGATTTTAAGGCCAAACATTCAATAAATACCATCGAACAGCCACCGTATTCACCTGATCTTGCACCGTGTGACTTTTTCCTGTTTCCCAACCTCAAATTACCACTCAGAGGAACGCGTTTTGAATCCATAGAAGACGTAAAACAGAATTCGCAGAGGGAACTCAAAGCCATACCGGAAAGCGCCTATAAAAAATGTTTTGATGATTGGAAGAAACGTTGGCATTTGTGTATCGCTTCTAATGGAGCATATTTTGAAGGAGATAAAATAAATATTGATGAAGATTAAGAATTTTGCGTTTTATTTAAAATTTTCCGGAAACTTTTCGGTCACAATGTATTATTCATTTTATATTTTAAAGACTTGAAAGTTTCAACAGGATTTGCATTATTTAATACTCGGACTATTTTCTTATATCCACTTATTCTATCTATTTATAATAAATTCCAAGTATTTAAAGACTTCAAAGAACTTTCGAAGAACTAATCAAAAATATAAACAAAACTGATCTATAGATATAGCTGATGACTTGGAATGTTCCATATTACACTACAGCAAAAAAAATCAGAGAGTGTGACATATATTTGCTAATATAAAGTTTTTCGTAGAATCTGATAATATTTTCTTGTTATTTTCTAAAACCCATTATTTTGGATTTACTCGCAACAGCTTATTACATATGTCTCAAAAATAATAATCGAACTAATCGAATATGAGCAAAACTAATCTACAGATTTAGCTGATGACTTGGAATGTATATAAATTATTCAGAGGGTGTGACATATATTTTCTATAGTGAAGTTTCTCGTAGAATCTGAAAATCTCATTCGACATTTTCTTGTTATTTTCTAAAACCCATTGTTTTGGATGTACTCGCAACAGGTCTTTACATATGCCTCAAAAATAATAATCGGCATCACTTTCTATAGGTGTTTGGAAAGATACTAAAAATGCATTCACTTCAAAGTATTTAAAGTGGTCTTATTTCCACTAATCTCTCTATACGAGTATTTATAAAGATAATATTATAATACATGATAGCTAATACAAGATACTTACACAACCGCAAATCGAATTTAATGTGACAAGTTTTTTTTGTTTTTTGGAAATACCGCGCCTATGAAATTGATTTTTTATCACTTTCTTAATGGAGCATTATTAACCTGAATATGCAATATTTATTTTTCTTGCTTTTTTCCAGTAAATTATTTCAAAATATATTTTTTAATTAAAATAACATTTAAACAAAAATGTATCTAAATTAATTTTTCCATTTCACAAAACTGTGCAATCAAATATTTCACATATCCAATCGTCAGCATGAAATATAAATTTTTAAGTCAGAAATCTATGTTTTATGCAAATATTACTCATTGGACCACTAAATGACTTTGGTGAGGTCAAAGAATTTAACAGAGAAGGTTGATAATGTGTCATGGAGTATTAAATGACAAAAATCTATCTAACAACATAATAATCATATATCAAATTCTTATCAATATATATATCGCATTAGTTAATGTCATGCATAGTAAACATTTTAATAAAAAAGGGAACTTAACCGCAAAAATTATACCGAATTAATATTTTTTAGTCATATTTGTTAGTCATTTTTGCAAAATATTAAATATAACATATAATAAAATACCGCAAAAATAAATTCTAACCAAAAAAGGAATTTACCAGAAATATTTTAAAACTCTTGTGGGATAGTAACATTTCATATGTGGGATATACTCGTATATCACTCAGGTTTCGAACATTTCCAGTTATAAAAAGCTGAAGTATTATAAATAATTTTTTATTATGCCTTTTTGTTACATATTACATTAAAAAACAAAACTAAAATATTTTTAAATCCTAATAAATTATGGCATTACAGCGCCATTAAAAAGTAGTTCCAGCATCTAAAAATTTTCTCTTTAGGAAATTACATATAATATAAAGCATTTTATAAAGCATATTTATTAGTATTTATTTGGTCAGATTTATTATTAAAAACGTGAAATGGGAATTAATTTTTTGCTAGGCTAATAGCTAAATATACATTACAAATACAAAAGTAAAATAAAAGAATTGACATCAACTATGGAAAGTAACTAAAAGCTAATGCCAAATCTACCCAGAAAATGAAGAAAAGTTATTCTGAAATATTTCAACCATTGATGTGGTTTAGTAATGCAGAATCTATAAAAGATTATGAATAAAACATCTAACAGCAACTCAGCAAATATGACCCGTGAGTAAATGATATAAGCAGATAGCTCGCAAGACGATCATTGTAGGGGGCAGGGCTTTTAAGGAACACTATTGACATAATAGCAGAATTATTTTAAGAATTTTTCAATGTGTTCATCAATATCCAACTTTTATCCAATAATACTAGTTTACAAATAATTTCAAGTTTTGTTTTCCAAAGATGACACCTATATTTCCTATAGAGAAATTTTTTGTAGAACTCGAAAACCACAATGATTTTTTTTTCATGTTATTTTTACTATTCTCAAAACATCACTATGCATATGCCCCCATAACTGTTTAGTGAAGTTATCTCACATAGTATTATCTCATATAGTAAATTTTAGGCTACAGCTAAAAATAGCTACTATAGCTAAAAATGTATATATGAAAAATGTTTTTTTTTACATTTTTTCAACCTTTTCGATTTACAACTTTATGGGATTCCCGCAAAAATATTAAAAAATTTTTTTTGGAATCTTATACTGGATAAGTGACCTATACATTATTAGTAATTTCCATGTTTTATTATAAATATACAACGAATATGAAGTTTTTTCTTAAAATAAAGGAATTTAAATAGTTTTAAAGAGTTTAGTTTATTTAGTTTATGTGTAGAGTAAAAAAAACTTGTAGTTGCTTGAGAAACAGGGATCCTGAGAAGTTCACCAGCAAATATATTTAACGTTATTTTAATCAAATTTTATGTAAACTATTTTCGTTGCTTTTTTATAAGAAATTTTTTAATTTGCCCTTAAAATTGGGTACATTCAATAGTAAATTTAGAAATCCTGTGATTTTTTTTTGCCCATATATATGTTATATGCATATCTAGAAAATTGAAGATTTAGTCGAAAACTCTCAGACAAACATTAACTGACGATATAATTTCCATATATATCCATATATATATGGGTATCTGGAAAATTGAAGATTTAGTCGAAAACTCTCAGACAAACATTAATTGACGATATAATTTCCATATATATCCATATATATATGGATATCTGGAAAATTGAAGATTTAGTCGAAAACTCTCAGACAAAGATAAATCGATCTTATAAATTCGAATGACTGAACTAGTATTGCTTTTTTTTGAATGATCTATCAGAAAGCTGCATCAAAAAAATATCGATATTTTTAATAATAATAAAGCAGGAATTAAATAAAGTGCATGGGTATGATTGTTATCAACATGCATGTATCCTTAATAATATACAATAGATCTGAAGAACAGCAGTATATTTTGAAATGAGGTAGAATGTCTGAAGTAGAAATTTCTACTTCTTCATAGAAATGGCTCATAAGAAATGATAAGATGAAACAAGAGGATGGCAATAGAAATACATTGAAATAACTTTCGTATTCGAATAAGTTCAGTAAAGAATCGTATCAGATCAATGTTTAACTGTGTTATCCTCAGGTAAAAAAAAACCTGTATAGCTTAGGCATTAATTATTGTTTTTTTTTGTTTTTTATTATCTATTATCTTCTATCTATATATATAAAAATGAGTGTTGTTTGTCTGTACTTGATGGATTCACAAACCATACATCCAATCACCGTGCAAATTTGGGAAATAATTGGGTATATCCCCGGGAAGGTTTTTGCAAATTTTCATTAAAATCAGAGTTGGGGTTCTAGGTTCATTTAATTAGTAATATTCTGGTAAAAGTGTATTCTGTAATATAATTTCTAATATCATTTAAAACAATTTAGCAATCTTAGATTGTTAAATTGTGAGAAGTCAGTTTGGTTTTTACATTCGTACAGTGTGTGTTTTAGTTTAGTTTAATCTCTTTTGAATAGGAAAGAGAGTATTAATCTATTACTGTTTAATAGATAAATGAATGTTTCTGTGAAATTTTTAGATTATTTACAATATTTTTGCCCATAAAATTAATACACTACTTATTATAATTTTTAATATTTAATAATGAAACATTTTTTTTAAATGTAGGAATAAGCACTTTTGATTTTTTGTTTTGACAATCACTTCAAGATACTTGATGTAAGTATCTCATCTTTTTATATGAAGTTAAATGACATTGAATACATAAACAGACATGACAAAGGTGGATTTCAGTAACAAGTAAACTGTGTTATGGTTCACCCGCATAAAATAATCTTCATTAAAATATCGATATTTTTGAAAATTATGTCAAATTTAAGATTGAATGCGTTGAACTTGCGTATTTGTCTGACAATTTTTTTGTCAATGAGATGAAATTTTGTTGACAAAAGTGTCAAATTGAACACTTCTCACAAGGCACTTAACACTTACTTCGATTTGGCATAAATCATATAAACAAAAACAAATACTTATACCCTTTTTTTGTGAATTGACAATACAAATTATGAACCTGCAACAAATAAACAGACTTTTTTTCCATTGATTGACGAGGAATGAAGTACCATCAAGTTATGCAATTCATTAGTTTGTTAGAAACTCAATTTGAATTCGATTGGATCGATTTGGTAAAATGAGTTTAATTTTGTAGCATGATGTGCTTTTAATTTGCGAATAATGCGAATCGAAGAGCACTTGATGGTGCGCGAAGTTGCACAAGATGATCACTTTCGCATTCAATTTTGGCGTACTCCACTACTTTACAAGTCAAGTCAATGATGATTGGCACAAAGAGTGCTAGCACTAACTACTACCTCGGCTATCGGTGCTGCAATCTAATCGCAACTAATCCCAACACAATTAAAATTATGCACAGAAGTCAATGATAGGGCATGACTTGCATGCTGAGCGCCTTGTGTTGAAGTGAGCCATCATTAACAAGTGAATCAAACCAAACTGGGCTGTTTAGAGATTATGTACACTTCAAAAAAAAAAGTTTCACATCTACATATTTTTAAAATGTTACATTTATAATTTTATTCTACTTCAATTATTAATAATAAATAATAAAAAGAAAAAGTTAAGAAATAATTTTGTTTGAAGTGATGATTTATTAAAACACCTTTGCAAAAAACAGTTAAGACGTTATTGTTTAGATTTAAAGTAATTACATCAGCTGTTATAATTTATGTCATTCAAGTTGGATCATTCCAATTACCTTAAATAGTTATTGATACGCGCTGTATAAAAGTAGAAGCATTAAGGGCCGGCATATGTCAATAAATAGAAAAAGTACTTGGGGGATAGTGAACTTGTCAAAGGAGTTGGAGTTGTTATGGAGAAAAAAGGTAACTGAAAAAATTGAACTATAATGTGTGTGACATCTAGTTGATACTTTCTTATTAACATATTTCACCATCGTCACTTTCCACGTGAACTATCAAGTTAAGACCTGTTGAGTAGATATTTACTTTATTAGTTGGCCATTACAGACTTTCAAAACTATAATCTGTGTGACTTTTAGTTGATACTTACTTATTGACATAATTGACCATCGTCATTTTCCACGAGAACTAAGGCATGCGACAAAAAGATAAGGTCAGTTTGTTTTTTCTTTGTGGAACTCAATTTGAGTGATTACTCTTTGGATCTTGTGGATTTGATTGTTCGATAGAGAGAATGCAACAAATAAATTCTAATATAATGAGTAAACAAAGTCCCGTTAGTTTTAAATATATCAAAAAAGAGAAAAAAGCTAAATATAGCTGCGACAAAATGATAAGGTCAGTTGCAATTTTTTACGAAAACAAGTTTATTAATGAACAGAATAAATTTTTTTAATTAATTTGGCTTCCAATTTTTTGGATTGTTTTAAAAATACGCCCCGACATCGATCCTACCAGGCTCGCGGGCGTTGTTTGCCGAATTTCTCTCCAGGCATTCAATATGGCCACTTTCAGCTCAGGAACAGTGCTGAATTGCCTGTTATCGGCATAAACTTCACGTACAAGAATTCCCCACATGTTCTCCATGGGATTCAGGTCAGGTGAGCGCGCGGGCCAGTCCAAGACTTCCACTGAATTGCCTACAAACCACTCCTTTGTTGACCGACTCACATGGATCGCTGCATTATCATGCTGAAAAACAAGCGGCGATTCTCGATTTTCAGCAAGAAAAGGCAGCAAACATGTGGAGAGTACTTCCTGGTATTCAGCACTGTTCATGCGTGTTGACGAAAATGCGAGAGGCAATGTTCCAATAGAGCTGAATACTCCCCACACCATCAACGAACCACCACCAAAATTTCTTTTTGAAAAATATTGAGGCTCCCTTCTTAAATCCCGCCAATAATAATTCAAACCACCTGGGCCATCAAGATTGAATTTTTTCTCGTCCGAAAAAATCATCTAAAAAAAAAAAAAACAGTCATTAAAACCTACAAATTATTTTCGTTTTATTTATTATAAAATTACCTGATGCCAATTGGTTGACATGTTTAATTTAGCGAATTCAAGCCTCTTCGCTTTGTGGTTAGCATTGAGGCAAGGAACTTTTTTCATTTTGGCTCGCTTCAAATATTCATTTCCGTTGATGGCTCTGAGTACTGTCCTCTTGGATGCAGTAAGTTTAAGTTCTGCCTTAATTTTTGCTGCACTTATAGTAGAATTTGAGGCAATTCGTCCAATGGAGCGCACTGTGGTCGCGGAAAGTACTTTTTTTCGACCAGGACTCTTTTTTTTTCCATAATTTTCTCGATCCTTCAAATAATTTTGTACAACGCACAGTGATCTTCCAAGGTCTTTGGCGATTTGTCTCATTCCAACTCCTTCAACAACCTTTCCGCCAATAAACCCTTTCTCGTAAGTAGTGAGACTCTTACCACGACCCATTTTCTCTTCAAAAAGTGTTTAATAATTTAATTATTAAAATAAATCAAATTTTAATACAAACGGAACACTCACTTGACCAAACAATGCAAAAATTGCTACTGACCTTATCATTTTGTCGCAGCTATATTTAGCTTTTTTCTCTTTTTTGATATATTTATAACTAACGGGACTTTGTTTACTCATTATATTAGAATTTATTTGTTGCATTCTCTCTATCGAACAATAAAATCCACAAGATCCAAAGAGTAATCACTCAAATTGAGTTCCACAAAGAAAAAACAAACTGACCTTATCTTTTTGTCGCATACCTTATCAAGTTAAGACCCGTTGAACACCGTATTATAATATATCTGAGGTTCTGTAGATATTTACTTACTTCCTTGGCCATTACTGACTTTAAAACTTGGCCATTAGACAATCCGCGGCCAGCAGTAACACTTTTGAGAAACTCCAGTAGCTCATAGTCCGATCATCGGCTTGATGTAGACAGTGCTGCTTGCATTTGGCAGCAGGTTTCTTAGACATACTGCATATATTTGTGTAGCGTCATTAAAACATATTATTGATATAATTGTATCGATGCATTTGAGACATCATTTCAGCTATTGACAAGTGTTAAAGAAGGAGAGAGGTTGAGGAGAGAGAGGGTTATTCTAGTAAATGGTGCTTTATTTAGATATGTATTGTATAGCAAGCAAGTGCAATTCTTTTGATAGCAATTAATTGTGCTATGTCACGAAAAGCATATGCAATTCCACTTAGGTATGTGATATTTTAATTCGTCTCATAAGAGTGGTGGGGTTTTACTAAAGCAGTACAGTAAATATTTTTCTATAATATTATTATAATGGATTTTTTTGTTAAATCTGATGAGTATTTTTTTGTGCAGATGCAAAAATTTGTCTGGTTATCTAAACACATTTTAAGTGTGCAAATTTAATATATATTATATATATATATGTAAAAATTTTTATCTAGTTTTGATTCACGTAATAAACCAAACTGTTAAAAGAATTTTTATCTCCTTGATTGCTTGTAAAAATTATTTAAAAAATAATTTCTTTCAGTGTATTCAATTAGTTGCTCTAATAAGCTGAGTTTTTGTAACAAATTGTTGCTGTGTAATCATAACTTGGCCCAAATCTGAGACTATTAATGAATTTATTATTGCTAAATATCGGTCAGTAAATGTTTGACGTCATTTTGACAAGAACACTTTCGTTTTTTTGTTGGCAATTTTGCAGTAGAATCTTGTATCTCGAAAGCTTTAAACATGCAATAAAAAAGTATCTACAAAAGCGGATACAAAAATATTTAATGATTTCAATTTGCTGACTTTTCACGTAAAAAATTACTCGTGTTTATTTATGTTTTTATGATGATCACTTTAATGATTTTATATACTGGCATATTATTTATTTATTTTTGTTTTTTTGGTAAAAATTATTATTTAGAAATATTTTATTGTAGTTCAAAACTAGAAATCTGTTCAATCGAAATTAAGTCATTAACATCATAACTTAATGTGATTAAGAGACCAGGATTTTTGTTTTCCTTATAATTTTAATTAATGTTAATTCAATATGTTGCAAAAAGCACCCAGCAAATAGATAATATAAATATTTTTGTGTAAGAAAAATTGATATATGTCCGAGATCCATCAAAATCAAATTCGTTGCGAAAAATATGTTGAGCAAAAATTAATAAAAGCGTTAATGCGATTAATTTAATGATTTAATTGATGAAAACAAATTTTTAACATTTATTTATAAATTCAAAAAAATATATATTTTTGTTTATTTTGATACGTCAAGTATCTCTAGCAAAACTTTGTTGAAGTTAGTCATATGTTTAAATTGTTTATATTGTTTTATTGAGGTTTTATTTTTATGACTATGAATATTGCAATACAATCTTCTAGATAAATAAAAGTATTAAATTATCTCATAACTCAATTTGCAATAATTAATTTTTAAGAAGCGTCAAGTGTATTAATTTATTTTATATTTGTTTATGATGAAGACCTCATGCCATTTTTACAGATTTTATTTTAACTTTAAAAATTGAACAATTACGAGTATTATCAGAAGTCAATAACAATTAATTAATTGTATAGTTATTAATATAATTCCTGTTAAAGTACATTACATATACCACTGATAAGTAAAAGCAACAGAAAACAACTCAAAATAAAATTTTAGGATGTGAGCCCCTCTATTATTTCAAGACGTTATACGGGAATTCCCATAATCATTAGCTCTTCACATTTTCTTTACTCATCGTCTAAAGTTTTCTTTACTCATCATCATTACTTTTTTGGAGATCCAATTTCTTTTTTAAGATTTAGTTTTTATTGCTTTTAAATTTGATTTTCTCGAAAGGATCATAATAATAAACAAGATCATAATTTAATATATAACCACTTCGAAGAGTTTTATTAATGGGTGGTCGTAATGTGTTATCTGAATGTTATGTGAATTTCATTTATAAATTCTTAATAATTGTTATTATGAACTTTAAATAATAAATGCGAATAGAATTAAATAAACAATATATATATATATATATATTCTTATCTTCTAGTTAAAAGCATTCGGTAATAAAAAATTATCATAAATATGATTAATGTGTATAATTTAATGAATGTATTATAATTCATAATTCAGTATTGATTAGAAATAGTTTATTATAATAATTTTAATCATATTTTTAAATTATTCACATACAATATTCTCTGCAGTAATTTTAATGTTCTATAAGCAAAGTGCACTTCCATTTCCAGGTAGAGTACTTTTAAAGTGCAAAGTTAAAAAAAAAACAAAAAAGTCGGTTAGGCAGAGGGAGATGACAAGTGTCTTCATCTAGATTAAGTTTAGACATAATAACATAATAATTTGCTGTAATAATTCTCATCCTGTTTAAAATAAAGTTTTTACGAATAATTCAGACTTGTTATTAATATCGTAGTAATTTTAATATAAAGTACGATTGGATCTCAATAATTTAAAAATGCATATAATTATTATAAAATTTAAAAAGCAATCTTTGTTTGCTGAGAATTATAAAATTCTTATAACTTTTAAATCCAAAACACTTCATATAATATTTTAATTATATAATTCTTCATAAAAAAATTAATATACAAATAAAAAAACTGCAAAAAAACAAATAATTCGATATAAAATATTCATCAAAATGCAACCAAAGTATCTTAAAGAAGAGATTTGTTTTTTTTTTGTTGGGAATTAATTTGGAGTTGCACAACATATTTTTCGTGATTTAAACTTGTATTTCTTTCATATTTTAAAATATTGTATGAATGTTTGCCGGATATAATATTTATTTGCTTTAATATTTATGGATACTTGAGTATTGTGCTCCATATTAAATGCATCTTCAAGCGTTTGTCCATGATTTGGGTCACGAAAACTTCGTAGCCAAGCAATTCAGAAAGACAATACTGCACATATCGACATCACAACACATTTTTCAACTAGTAGAGTGATGTTTTTTTATTAAATAAATTTATAAAAATATTTAAAAATTTATAAATTTACCATGAATTACTGGTCACTTGAGTTTAAACAGAATTTATAAATCTACAATAAATTATTCGCTGTTAGTAGCTGTTAAACGTGCATATTCGTATGAAATTTAAAATTAAAGTAGCGTGATTCACTGCTGAACTGACTTTATTTTAAGATATTTGCTACTACCAAAATATTTTATTTAAATACTTAAATCAATCAAGTATCATTGGAATTATAAGCACTGCAATACGCAATTTCATGAAATCATTGTTAATTATAAAACATCAACATGTAAGATATTAGCAAAATAAATATTTAAGTTTGGCAAATCTTTTTGTATTTAATCGTTGCTGCTTTAAAACAAACTTTAAATAAATGTATTTTTAAAAAAATTTTTTTAAAAAATTAAAATTGATAATGACAAAAATGCGATTAAATTTTTTAATTTATTTCAGTATTTACATTATTATATTTATTTCGCATATTAGAAGTTGGCAATCAATTATTAGTAGTAACTACGCAGAAACAGAAAAGCCTATTTATCAGAATAGAGTAACTTCCTTGTCAAAGTGCTCAATTAATGTTATTAACATTAATCGTATATATAAAAATGAATCGACAAATGTGTTTGTAAGCGCATAACTCAACTCGTTGAATTTCAAGGATGATTTTTACAGCGAGAAAAAAATCAACACATTTTTCGATTCATTTTTACATATAAGAAGACAAGAACATAAGCAGAATAGATGAGTTTGTGTGTTGTAATAAGTTGTTGATTATTGTAAGTATGTTTATTAAGTCCCCATGAATTCCTTTGCAGATCATTATCTCCACTATCCAAGCGAGCCAACCACTTTTCATATATTTGTCACCTTTAGGTTTCTATTGTTCCTTTAGATTATTTTCCAATCAGGTTTGAACACTAAGTTCGCCTCTTAGTTTGAAACTCTCTGGCAGACATCCCAGTCGGGGTTTTTTAGTGGAAGGGTGGTCAAAGTTCTTGAAAGAGAAGATAATTTGGTTACCCGAGCTGAACCCCACACACCAGGGTGATTGTTCTATTCAGGAGATAGAACTATAAAATAAATAGGTAGAAACAAAAAACTGCCACATTCCATATCTTTTTGACAGAACGAAGTCTGTCGGGTCCGCTAGTGTTATTATATATATAGTTCATAATTAATGTTATTAACAATGCTGGTGATATTGAAACCGGGTTTTACCAACGATGAAGAAACTATGAAAATATAGATTTAAAATTACCACTATTTCATAAGATTTAAGAGGCTAAACGATATTTGAATACTAAATCGTAAACAAAATTTTTTTTAATATGACAAATAGGTACGGCTAATTAATCAAATGTGTCCAGGTTTAAAAGTATTTTAGAAGGTTTTTCTTAATCGATTATATTTATAATCTAAGCAATTTATGGGGCGCAAGCCAATATGGATTTCAATAAGCGAACAGAATACGTAAAGTACTAAGTTGTTTGCAAGTTCTAATTTAAAATTGTTCAAAGTCTACTACAAACCATTCAACAATGTTTTCAATATGAGATAGTTTTTAAGAAAAATTTTTGTTTTATTTAAAACATTATAATATTATATAGGTTCATATGCTGAAAAGGTTTAATACAACTACAACTAATTACTTAACTGATGAGCTTTGTCTTTTGTTACTTAAATTATGTTAATTGGTAACATATAATGAATTTAAAAAACTTTAAATAAACTTTAAAGAGATTGTGGTATATTACTTAGATTACATGCTTAATATGTTTCTTTGGCTTATGAAGTCTTCCCGATTTCTTTTTGAAACGTTAATATAAATGTTAAACGTTAAAGTTCTCAGGTTTATAGTTCTACTGTAGCATGGTGCTCTCATGATACCTTAAAGAACTAGTTCTAATTTCTTATTTTCATATATCATAAATTGGCATCAAGTATTATAGCTAAGTATTTCGCTGTGATAGCATGGAACTTGTTTGTCACTGTCATTCTGCATTTGTCCCTGTAATTTCTGTATGGATGAAATTAACTTCTCCTATATAGTATTATTCAGTTAATATGTTCTTTCTCAATTTCAACCTAAATTTTTTTAAAGAATGTAGGTTAAGGTATCTACATATAATTCCAATAAGGTACTGTTATATAGTAGTTGGAATTTAAATTTGTAAATTAAGCTTTCATCCCATACCTGATCGAAGCAACTATTAAATGAATGGAATATAAACATAAAGTATCGGTTGCAAAATCACAGAAGGTTGGTGCGAAGGTTGGGATATTGAAAATCTCAGAAATGAATGAACTAATAGGTTTTGAGATCTAATATTACAGATGAATGTCATATGTATTTTAGTTAAAAGAATTTAACAATACAATTCTGTTAAAACTAAATAAAAATAGAAAGTTTCTTTTGCCAATAAAACGTAGTTAAATAAGGTAGGACAAATAGAGTTCTAGAAAGGAAACAAATGTTGTGGCTACAAGTTATACGAGACTGCACAGGCCTAAGATTTAAATTTTTAGATAATACCAGATTTGTTATAGCTCCAGTGCCATATAGCTCTAATTCTTAATTTCAGAAAACATGAAGCAGAGACTTTTATTGATCATTTCGACTGAGGCACCCAAAAAAGTTTTGTAATTTAAGACTCAAAACTTCATATTTGATGGAAATGTGAGTTTTGGAGCACTATTCGCGTTAATATTCTAGTATTTTATTTCTTCTGTCTGAGGTGATTGATTAGTTTTTATTAGAACAAGTGTGCAAGTAGATTCTTATGTTGTAAAAATAACCTTAGTGTGATTGGTTTTACTGTGTTTGTTTCCCAGTCTTTTATGTAATATAAACTGTAATGATAAAAATCTTTATATCTTATAGCAAGAATTCTTTTTGCATTGAAAACGGGATAATTGTGAACATGTTTTTAAATTAATTTTTGGTTAAGTAAATGATTGGGCTGATCATACTGCGTTTCGGTTACTTTCAAGTATCTATCACTATGACTCTGACCCTGAACTTTAAATATGGCAAGGTACGAGTTCAACCCTTGGTACTCACCGTTTAAAAAAAAATTATTCAGAAATAATTAAATCTAAGAAGTATTTCCAAGGATGGGTATTTGAATATACTCTACTCAGCTGTATGTAACAAAAAAGTCAATAATTTAAATAATAAAAAATGTTTATTGTTGTACTTCATTATTGTTTGAAACCTTTCTATCAAATAGGTACAATAGTTTTTATTATGTGAAATAGTCACTGTCAGTTATGACTTTTATTGTCGATTTATTAACAGTAATTGTACTTATTACGCTATTTTTGAAACTAACGCATAAATAACAGCTATATAAATAAACTTAACTATTATAAATGTTTGGTATTTGTGAATTTCAACACTATTGCTTGTAGAAATTATTGCTGTATACTTAAGTTATATCTTTTCCTCTTTTCAAATTTGGTAAAAGATGTGTTTCCAAATTTTATAAATGGTAATAGAAATTTGGCGAAACTGCTGAATGGTCAGTCCAAGAATTTAACTGAATAAAAAATTGTATTTTTGGGATTTTAAAATTTCTCAAGTATTTTAAATTATAATTAAAAATGATTGAATATTCCTTTCAAATCTTAAGGTCGTTGTTACAAAAAAATTAAATATGTCTTTGACGTATTGATCAGATTTGGTAAACCTAAAATTAAATATATGCACTAAACAAAAACCAAAAAATAATAAATTGTGATATCAATAATTACAAAAATCAAAATGATTAAAAATTAATAAAAAGCTATAATTAAAAAAAACATTTCATTCCAAGAAGTAATTTTAGTAATTTTAAGTTCTATGGAAAAATGTTGAAGTAATGAGAACTGCTCTATTGTTAAAGATGTTTTGAAGTTTTTTGATAACATAAGTTTTTATGTAAGTAATTTATAATTTATAAGTTATTGATATCAAAAAAAATATATTTTTTTACCTAAATTTTTTGGTATCAATATACAATACATAAAATTTTATTTAAACACAGTCGATATTTTTAGATTGTTATAAAATTATCTTAATAAAAAATCTATATTTTTTGCAGTTATTCAATGGAAAGACATTAGAACCTAATTTGTTGAGAACCAGAAATGGCTTCCAAGAAATTTTTTATTTCTTATTGAACAAAATACTTTCATTCGGTTTAATTTTTGTTAAAACTTAGTACAGCGGCGTGGCTTTATGGAAGAGGGAAAGAGATCTTTATGTATGCTATTATGAAGGCTATTTGATGTCCTTGAAGAAGAACACCAAATGACTCCCAAAATGAATGTATTCTATATGTTTAATAAATAAATGTTTTTTGGAAAATATCAAAAGTCTATATTGCAAAGAACTCTAGTTATATCCACGACGCCACTGACTTAGTAAGTCTACTTTTCTATCAAAAGACAATGGTTAGCGAATGGTTAGTGTTAATAATTTGAGAATATTAATTTTTGATTAGTTCTTGCTTCTAAGAATCAAGAATTTGATTTGTTCTATTTAATAACATTTTCATCTAAGTTTTTTTTAAACTTCTTTTGTCTAAAATTTTAAATGGAAATGAGTACAAATTATAATGAAAACAGAACTACAAAAAATTAATTTGCAAGTTTTTATGGAGTAAATTTAATATTAAGATAACTTCTAGAAAAGTAACCATTATGAAGAACTAATAGTTTTAATTTTAGAATAACAAAAATTTACACATAAAAGCAAATTCTTTAATAAAAAAAAATGATGCTGTATTTTCTGTAAATGACTTCCAAAAACGATTTACAAAATTGAAAGCATCTGAAATAAATACCATTCAAGGGTTCTTTATTTAATTTTTGCAGAAAATTTTCTTAGAATATGAAATTGTACATGAAAAATTTTTAATTGTTTTTTATAATTAGTAATAAACTCGCACGTGCAAGAATTTGGAAGCAATTTTTGGTGATATTGAAAAAAAATTATATTTGTATCTTCTAGATAAAGTATAAGTAAATCTAAAATACAAAGGAGAATTAAGACTGGTATGAACATTGGATTTCTTGTAAAATTCTAAGTAAAGCTTCATGTTCTTAATTGCGAACAAGGTAACCAATGGTACGTGACTTATCTTATGTTTTCATTAAAAGTTCTAAAATAGTATGAGGAACTTAAAACACCATAATTTTATGTTTTACGGATATGAAGAATTCAACAGATTAATACAATAATAGATGAATATTTATTAAGATTTTGGAATTTTCCTTCCATGTATTACAAACACTTTAACAAATTTATTATGCTTTTTATTAGTTGAATAGTTGATTAGTGTAAAAATGTATTTCAATTTTATTCTAGAGTAATTAAAAAGAATGTATTTTACAAGCAAGCAAAAATATAACTCATAAAAACGGAGAATGGTGTTGTCATAAGTAACTAAAATCTATGTGACAGAATGATGCCAGCTTTGCTTATAATAGTATTTTCAACAATTAGAACTAGATATGGAATACTTTAATAGATCAATATAATAACACATTCAAATATAAGAGAATATTAGCTTAAGAGATTTTTAGATTAATAAGCTAATTGATTCATAAATTCCTAGATTAATACTAAATTTGTACTAAATTAATAGACTTACAGATTTTAAAATTAATAGATAATTAGATTTATAGATTAATTGTTGAAATGATTGTTTGATTAATTTTTAATAATATTGTATCATAGATAATATTTGTATTATACGTAAATCGATTCGTCGATTATTAGACTCGATGATTAACAGATTAATCGATTAACATATTAACAAATTTAATTTTACATTTTAGTAAAATGAGATTATTAATAAATTGAATGTTAACTAAATGTTTTTTAAATACGTTGGTGAGCGGATTGAAAACTATTAATTTATTAAAGAGAGTATTTAGTAATAAAATATATCTAACTAGATAATTTAATGACAATATAATTTTTATTTATACTTTTTTATGTTGCCCTGATAATAGTTTTAAATTAACTAAAAAATAAATTAAACAAAACAATTTTTTCACTGACAGTAAGCGCATTACAAAAGGTAAAATAAGTATTATCACCAAATAAGCTCCTGTTAGAGATAATAAGTGAATCATTTTGATCACTTGGTTCAGTCTATTATTCGATACTTATCTGTTTGTGATTACAACCCCAAATGTGTGATGCGCGGCTCATAAGATTCACTATTAGACCTCACACAATCTGACACATTTTATATAAGTATGCATATAAATAAGGAGAAATGCTCACCGACAAGCACGAAGAAATTACACAAATACAGTAATGTTTGATTAATTTTTAGTTTAAGTGATGCAAGAATAATGCATAGTATTATTATACTCTCTGAACCACTTCGTTAAATGGCATACTAATTGCAGGAGCAACTAATTTACTTGATTTCAACATGGTATTTTCATTTGAGTTTTTAATCTATATGTAAGCACAAGAATGTATCTTGATCCCCGAGTGAAATAACTTATAATATTTACTATAAACTATTACTTATAACTTGCAAGTAATATTCTACATCCTGTAACTGGTTTCTAGTTAATGTAAATAATATTCAAATATACCAAAGGAATCAATGAATGATTGGCTTGACGCAAGAATTGCGAATATTGTAATAGTAACGTTGTTGTTTTTAATAGTATCTGATGCATATATTAATTTTGTGTGATAAATTTTAATAAGTCATGGGAATTGCCTAACCAATTCAAAAATAAAGTCTTCTGTATTAAAAGTAAGATTTTAGTAAGAGATAGTATGAAGCGGGTGAAATTTCTTTCTATTTCTATGATAACCCAAAGGTCATCTTTATCAACTGGTTAAGCTATATCGAGAAAAACACTTCAATAGTACTGCTTTACTTTAAGAGAGAGCTGTGAGTACAGTATTACATACTCAATAATACTGTTCAATTGTTCCATGAATTTATGAAAACAAGAATGCTGAGGCCTGAATATTTTATAATGTATCAAATTTCAGTAAAAAAGGGTGAATCATTTACTTTTTAAGTATATTTGTATATTTATGTAAATTTATATATTAAATAGTAAACTAGTAAATAGTAAGCTGGCTTCAGGATTTTTATTATTTTTTGAAAAGAAAATGCTATAAAAACCAAATAATTTTATATAACAAATTAATGGCACTTTATTTAATTTTGAATAAATAAAGGTTACTCATTTTTCAAGATTGGATAAATTATTTTGAAGAAGTGATTATCATGTTTTCTTATTTTGTACTAGATTGTTAGGTTTATATACTAATATTTTCTCCAAATATTATATTTTTTAATGAGATTTCATTTCGGAGGAAATTTTAGTTTTTTTTAATAATAATTTAAGTTAATATTATTATCATTTATAATATATAAATAATTATAATCTAAACCAAAAGTAAAAACTAAAAGCTTTCAATGTATATTTTAAAAGAAAAATTATTTTAATAGTTTATCAACAATTTTAATTTCAACATTACCTACTTTATGATTCGTTTCAAAGTTGTGAGATAATAAATGCTGTAATAAATTTAATAGTGATACATATGGGTCATTCTTTTACAAACGGAACGGCTTTTAACCCCAGATTCGACAAAAATTTTTTTCTGAGCTTATTTTTTTAAATAAAAATATTGGTGTCTCGGAAAAAATTTTTTATCCTACGAGATTTGGACCTATTGGGTTTTGAGAATTTATTTTTTAGACCAATTTTTAAATAACTTTATCTTAGGCTCTATAAATGACACAGATATAAATATTTTTGCATGGTTAAATTTTTATAAATAATATAAATCCGTAAATTTCTTCATATTTGTATATACATGTATTGCAATACAAAATTTATTGAATAACCCGTTATTAATTTCGTTTATATTTCATTTTTCAATTAATTATATCAAATAATTCTAACACTGCATATAAGGTAGTAATACAATATTTAAAATAAACATTTAATAATAATAATTATTTAATAATAATAATATTTAAAAATATATATTTAAAATTTGCACCAATGAATTATAAATTTTTTGAATTGATTTTAATGATTTTTTAATATAAATTAATGCTTTGAATGTAAACGAATATATAAATAATAAAATAATTATAATATAAATAATTAAATTTGTATTATAGAATATTATATATTACATAATATTATATATGATATATATATAAATATTATACCTAATTTTACTCCATGATTTAATTTGTTTGGAGAAATGTAGTTATAAAAGTAACGTGAATACTTATATTTTTTTATCAGATAAACATATAAATTATTATGCATTATTATACACTAAAGATTATACACCGAAATATTTGTAATTAAAATGATTTTATATAAAAATTAAATATAACTAAATATTTAACACAGTTTAAAAAAGTATAATTTTTTCCTTTATTCAAAAGTACATTATTATAAATTTATGTGTTAAATAAACGACCTAAGCCCAGTAATAAATATAAAAACTAATTGAATATTGGTCGTAATAACAATTTTTTATAAACATATAAACTTAATCACTCAATATATTATTATTAAAATGCGTCAACTAATAAAATTTAAAATAATTTCAATAAAATAATTGCGCCAATAAATTAAAAAAATTGTATAAATTTGTAAAGGAAAATCCCTTAACAATCTGCAGCTCAGACAGTCTGTGCTGTGCAAAATAAAAGTTTTTGGCGAGTTTCGCTTTTTAAAAAAAATAAACAAAACTGAGCACATCTGAGTGCTAAGCGACTTCAAAAACATAACAAACAGTTGCGGGGTAAATGAGCGTAAAGCTAGCAAAATCTAAAGAGAGCTTCAGTCGCATCTTTATCTTGAGCAAGCAGCGCAGTAGACGTAAAGCAAGCAGAACCGGCAATATTTGCTAAAAGCGCCTGAACAATAGCAAAGCCAAGTTTACACACATTTTTGCTGGCGTTGGCGTTGCGCAGTTACTGCGCTGTTTTCACCACAGCAAAACACTTGTTTGGTCTTTTGTTTGTTATATGGCCAAGCAAGCACTGAGCTTCTTGAACGATGATGTCTTGTACCACGGCTTCTTTTAGATTTTTGCTTGATGAAGTTTTTGTTGTAATTGGAACTTGATAAGTGTGGTGAAGACGTTGCTTGGTAAGCAACGTAAGCAGCGTAAGCTACATCGCAGCTTCAGTTTATGTGCTGCTGTAGCTTCACCCACCAAATATTACGGCATATAAAAGGCCGATCTTAGCAAAAATTCACAATCAGATTGAAGTTACTCGTTCGTGCGATCGTTTTGTTTGTTTGAGGTAATCAAAGAAAATTCAATTAAATAAAAATAATATAAAAAATATTGAATGAAATTTTGGTGAAATAATATTTAAAAATATTTAAGAAAATCAAATTTTTAGAAATTTAAATTTTAAGTGTAATAAAAAATAAAAATAACTTAAGTGTGTTTTAGTGACTAAAAATTATATAGTAAACAATAAATTAAAAATTAAATTTGAAAAAAGAAAAAAATACTATAAAATTTTAGTGAACATTGCAAAAAGGATTTATGACAAGGATTATAATTATTTTTTTTTTTTGCTGAATTTATGAGTAAAATTTACACACTTTATTGAAAGTAAAAGTACTTAGAACTGGAAAGAAAAAAATTATGCAATTTTAATTAATTGATTTTATTGAATAATCGCACAAAAGCAGAAAAACGTGAACAATTGTCAGATTCACTTTCATTATTGCCTGAGCTATTGAAAATAAATTAATCGAAATTAATAACGTCATTTGTGTGTGTTACGCCCCAAAGTTTAAATGTGCAACTCGTCAGAGTCTGGAACCGCCGCTGCAATTGTTGCGGTTTAATTAAATTTATCTGTGCGCTTTTGTTTGGATTGAACGCTCGTTGAATTGTGCTGGATTTGATAAATTGATAGTTAGTTTGATTGATGGTAATGTGTGTGCCTGAAGAATAGTGCTTTTGTATATTTGATATTTTCGAATTTGGATTTCTCGAACCCGAACTCCTATTCCAATGTGCAATTTCAATTTTATGGACTTTTGCAATCCGGCACTTTTGTTTATATACAAATTTATATAAATATATATATTTATATGGAAAAAAACCATTATTAATGAATATTTAATATTGAACATGAATGAGCATAGCGCGTTGTATTCAATTTATTGGAGAATTGTCATATTAAATAAATAAATCACTGATCTCAACATAAATTATAAATAGAGTATTATTAGAATTGAAAGGAAACTAATAGTAACTAATAAGAATTTTATTCAAAATTTTAATAGAAAAATGCTACATTACTAAAGCCAGTCAACTACAACGTTTTATTTTTATAATTATAAAAGTTAAAATTTTTAAATTTATAAAAATTAAAATTTTTAATTTAGTATGATATAAATCTAGTCAACTGCAATAATAGAAATAGAAGTAATAAAAACTTCTTTTTTTTAAATATTTAAATTTTAAATTTAGACAAAATTCTTTTCCAATCATATTTTTTAGGCATATAACTTAGATCAGAAGATTATTGCAGTTACTATTTTCTATTAAATGTATCAAAATATAATATTAAATTTATATACAAATTTAAAATTAAGCAATTCATTTGTATATAATACTATATAATAAATATAAAATAAAAAAATAAATCAATTAAAATAAAAAAAAAATAAATAATATAAAATAAAAAAATAAAATAATATAACAAAATATTAAAATTCAAATTATATGAAAAAATGAAATGAAATCAAATGAAATAAAGTAAAATAAATTAAAATAAAACCAAATTTAAATAAATAAATTAAATTTAAATAACATAGATAAATAAAAAAAAATTAATTTAAATAGAATAAATTGAAATAAATAAAATAGATTTAAATAAAATAAACTGATATAAATAAAATAAATTAAAATAAAGTGACACAATCAAATAGGAGCTTTAAAATTTTGTTTTATAAAATAATAAAGCCAATGCAATTATGCCTTTATTTTCTGAAATAAAGAATTTCCAATTATATGAATAATTTTTTTAATTGTTTTTTTATATGTATAATTAAGGATTACCATTTTTTGGTATTGAATAAAAATTGAAGTTATTTTTTATATATTTTTATAGGCTCAAAATAAAAACATTTTAGAGTACTAAAAAAATTAATATAAAACAAAAAATTTAATTCCTTTTAAATTTAGTATTAGTTAAAATTGTTTAAATTTAAATTTATGATGATTTGTTTGATTACAAATATTTAAATCCGAAAAAAGCAATATTAAATAATACACAATAAAATTAAATCTAAAAAAAAAATTTAAATAAACGAAATAAAATAAAATTAAATAAAATAAAAATAAGTTAAAATAACTAGAGAATAAATTTAAAAGTTCCTTTCATAAAATAATTCAATTGACTTTATTTTCTGAATTGAAAATTTTGTAATAAATTTTAAATAAATTCATTTTTAATAAAAATCGTTCTTCGAAATACCTTTAATTTTTTTTTTTGAACTGTTTTTTATTTTAATAACAGAAATTAATTTTTATTTATTTTTAGGGGTTCAGAAAAAATCATTCTGATAAACTAAAAATAATTGATTATAAATCAACAATCCAATTCCTTTTTCTAATAATAATTTTTATTTAATAATTAATAAAAATTAATAAAAATAGATATTAGTTTTGAATCAAGCGCAATAATACTTCTTTTTTATTTTGTAGACACAAAATAAAATTATTACTGATAAAATATTCTTTTATAGAACTTCATACTCTTAGTAGGAAATTTGTCTTCAAAGCATAAATTCCTTCAGTAAGACACTGTATCTATCTCTGAAATATATAGACTAAACTTGGAACTAGCAGCTTTATTAAAAGAAGTAAATGGTTTCTTCTAGCTTCTTTAAAACTACTTTAAAAAGACACCTACGATCTGATACTTTTGCATAATACAAGCTTAAACTGCTCGAAAGGTTGAAACAATTTTTAATTATTAATTATATATAATTATTAATTATATATAGTAGAATATTCTGAATATTATATGTATTTATGTAAGTAATTAATTAAATTCATTATATTACACTTATATTACAGTTAGATCACAATATAAGTACCTATTAATTATATTAGTAAATATCATTCTAATCAAATTTATTGTTTGTTAATTACTCTTTATTCGAAATAAATTTCTCTTCATAGGATAGGAAATTTAATATTTCATATAGCAGTTATCAGAGTTGAGACTCACAATAACAGTTATAAATTTACTTTTAATTAGTTTTAAAAATTATTTTATCTTTATGATGAAATATATATAGTTTCATTAAAACTAAAAAGTTGTGTATTATTTAACTTTGACTAATTGGATATTTCAAAAATACATAAATAAAATTTGGTTATTAATACTTAATGTTATTATAATAAAATGTTATAATAATATTGTTAAGTTAAATTAAATGTAGTAGTCAATTAATGTTATGAATAACAACAATAAATAATTATTAATACAAGACTTCCTTAAATTCATACTTCATAAATTATAGTATTTTTATTATATATAGCATAATATTAATTATATATTATATACTATTAATAATTTGATATATGTTATACATAAATTTATTTTATATATAAATATATGTCACATGTTATGTGTGATATACTTTATAGTTCATATTATACACTATTATACATGTATTATATATAAATATTATAATAAGAAGTGTTCAATTAATTTTGTTTTTAATAAGAATATATTCATATTTTTTAATCAAAGAACTATTTTTTTGGTTAAAACTTTATAAGCCTAATTTATGAGACATCTATGGGTTCTTACCTTGCTAATAACAAATTTTATTTGATCAGTATGTTATAGTTAGTTTCAGTTATATTACTTATTTGTAACTTATATTATACATTGATGTCATAGACGAGCATTTTTTAATATCGTCATCGCAATTATCAATTAGATAATTTTTGTTTGAATGAGTTAGAATGAGTCTTCATTGCTTTATATGAATCTAACAACTCTTTAAGAGTTTACGTTTAAGTCCTAGAAATGTTCTCATAATATTTTGAGGTTAAATATTTTAATAGTAATTTTAATCTACATAGTCTGAATAAATTTATTACTCTATCTGCCATATTAATATATATAAAATATATTGTTATGGTAAAAAATTTATTTTCAAATTTTTCTAAATAACTTATTATTGCCTTTATTGATTTTTATTACTTAAATCAATTGATTTTTCAGTCAAAAAAGTAGAATCGTTTAATTTTATTGTTGAAATTAATTTTGCGAAATTCCAAAAAATTAGCCAAGCAAATGCAAACAATACTGAAAAATAAAAAATAAAAAAATTGAAGAAAAAATAAAAAATATTAACATAAACGGAACACTTCTACAGTTTTGAATGTGCTTACAAATTGTTTTATTTATTTAATCTTATTTATTTTTATTTTTGTTTTATTTTTTTCAAATGAAATTAATGCAAATTAATACATTGAATTATAATGTGTTATTTAATTAACAATATTAGGCCAAACGAAAAAGTTTGTTGCTTAAGTTTTTTGAGTTTGCAAAAAAGCTCATATATTAATGAGTACATAAAACGTTCGACTGAATATATTATCAAAGTATATAGAATGTTTAAACAAAAATTGCATTATCAAAACAAAACAAATTGGTTAGGTTATTGGGAATTTCCAATTTGTTGTATAAAAACAAAAGAAGAAATTTTTAGAAAACTCTTAAATGTTATGGGCCAATTGCCAAACCCTTTTTTTTGATCATTTTGATTAAAGAGATACGAAATATTTGCATACAAATTTTTTTTTGTTCGATAAATTTGTATGCTCATTAATAAGAACTTCAAAGCAGAAAAAACATGTAGTGGAATAAAAATTATAATTATAAATTATTAAAAACATATTGGATAGAAATAGAAAGTTTAAACTTGATTGAAACCAGATTTTTGTAAAAAATTATAATAATTAAAAAAGAATTTTAATAATAATAAATTTGTTATTCTTTTTCTCTTTGTTACTAATTTATGCAAATTACCTAAAGGCAAAGAAAGAGCGCGTAGAAGTCTGCATAGCAGAAACCTCTTCTCATCTTCGATACTTCTATGTACGAAATTTGTTTGTATCCGTCTATGAATGATCCATGTGTGTTGTTGTTGTACAATTTTTACTGATTCGACTTCAAGTAGTCACTATTTTTAGCGTTGAGTTAACGCATCTCATAGATTGATCACTGTAGCTGGCGTAACCAGCCGTTTAGATACAAAAAATAAATAGATATAAATTTTATAGATTTGTTTATTATTGGAAGTGAGCACTGAACAGTGAGTAAAAATGCTACATTTTTATTAATTTCAGTTTATATCATTGTTAAATTAGTTTCAATTATTAAAAATGCAAATCTACATTTACTCTTGTTCCAGATAATAAACTTCATTAATTCAATTGCCAAAAAAAAAAATCAAAATAACGTAAACTTAAAAACTTTTATGCTTTAAGGTACGTGTTTTTGGAATGCGGATTTTAGACAATTTAATTATACGGATTTTTATTTTTATTTATTTGTATTTCTCAAAACGATGATAAGCACTAATTGTTTAAGAAATTCAAAACATAAAATTAAAAAAAATTTATACAAAAACTTATTTTAATATCTATATTGATAATAATTAAATATTTATCATTTGATTGAATAGCAGGGTAATATATTTTTATGATATTAATTATAATTTTTTATTTTATTTTATTATATTGATAAAACTTATATTGATAATAATGAAATATTTATCAGTTGATTAAATAACAGGGTTAAGTATTTTATTATAACAAATTTTTATTATAAATAATTTATAACAAATATGTTATTATGTGTTATTGTTATACACATAAAGTTTTTTAAAATTTTTAAAATATTTTTAAAATATAATGATATAATAATAGTATAACTATATTAAAAAAATTTTAAATTTGTTTATTTTATTTATTGAATTAATTACTTGATTTGTTTTTTCATTTTATTGCTGTATTCTTAAATATTTTTAATTTATTTTTTTAATAAATCAACTACTCAATGCTATATAAAAAAAAATCTGTGGTCAATTATTGTTTAGTCTGCTAAAGTGATAAACAATAATCCAGTCAAGGCGTAGAGAGGGGTTATGAAGAAACCACGCAGTTATTAGAGAGTAAAAGTGCTCAAGTGCACTGACTCAACTAGCTTCAACATAATAATTAAGTACATTTTCAAGAAACTGTATTCATAGAGTATCTTTCTTTAATAATATTCTACTGTTATTATTATTAGAAACGACAATCGTACATCAGAACCTATGATCTTTATTATGCTATCATTAAAGGTAGTTTTTTAAGTCAGTATAATAATGTAAAGCCGGTATAATGTAAAGCTATTGATATAATTAATTTAATACTCCAGACTAATTTAAGTTCAATGCCTTGCAATCGCAATGCATTAGAATTTCATAGAATCTACATATATCAGAGTTCTTTTATCTCATTTATGAAAGGTGATAACTATTATTATAATTATTGTGACAATTTTTTTAAATGGTCTATATTGCGTTAACGATAGTTGTCTTAACTGACAACTATACGTACCTCAATTGACAACTATAGTTAGAACTCAGACCAGTAACACTAAGAATGCTTTTATTTTTTTGCATGTGTTATGTGTAGCCAGGAGTAGGTCCACGATATGTTTAAACATTTGCTATTCAGTTTTGTGGTTTGATCTTAGGAACAATATATGTACATATTTTGAGATGGTGGTATTGGTTCAGAGACCTGATGAAGATTTTAATATCCTGTCTTTTCAATGTAAATATAGTTTTGGATGTGTTGATGATTTCCTTAAACTGTTGTTACCCGTCACAATTTATCAATTGTATTCCTGATGATGTACATGTTTCTAAGTGCTGTTATACTCGGGCATGTGGATGTTCTGTAAAATGTGATGGTGTTTTCGATTGGTAAATCTGTATTCAGTCTATATTTACTTTCTATCTGTAAATTTTGGTTACCCAAACAAACATTTTTGTGATAGTGTTAGTAGACAATTATATTTTTCATAAGTACATATATCAAATCAAACAGTTGTTAAGTTCAAGGTAATCTTGCTACTCTTGTAAAATGTCTAGTGTCTTATAAATTAATCTCAAGTGTTATAGATTTCGCTCAAGATTTATCAATCAAAAATGAAAACTGTACTAATAATGAATATAGATTGAAGAAGTTATCAAAACACCATAACAATAAATATTAGTGTTTCACTGTAGAATATCATAGAATATTCGGTAGAAATGGGCGCTTTTTTATAACCAGAGCCTGTATTACTTATATCAGCTGATGTTGGATTGAAAATGACATCAGCATTCCATAAAGTTAAATTGCTATTTAATTACGGCATATCATTTAATTGCTCTATGTCATCATCATTACAATTATTAAAAAACCAACATTTGATTGACAAAATTTTTTTTCGTTGTGTTCAATAATAAAATGTCAACATATCGAATTTCTTCTAAAAACCAAATATTTTCAGCAATTTCAGTTATTTTTAATTTCAACATGGTTTATAAAATAATTAATTAAGCTACTTAAATAATTTTGAAACAAATCAACAGAACAAAAATATTCATATAATAGGCTTAGGCTTAAAATCAAAGAAAAGTCGTTTGAGAATTCAAAACAAAGGAAGCAATTATTAATATAAAAATATTTTTATATTATTAATAATGTCAACACGTCAAATTCTGCCGCCAAATTCAATGTATCTGAGCTACTGTTTTTCGACATTCAAATCCATATGAACTCATAAGTTCTGGGAAGGTGCGATAAACTCACATTAATTAACGAGTATTCGGCCAACAATTTTTCAGTTATTTGTTAACTCAATAAATTTAATTTAGTAATTTTTATTTGAGAACTTAAAAACAAAATTTTATATTAGAAATCCGGTGCGGTGTTTTCTTTTAATATTTATTTTATTATAATTATTTTATTGTTTATTAAATAATAATTCGCAGATGCTGGCACGGCAACGCGGTGACTATTCTAATGTCCCAGACGAGTTGTAAATTAATTGTGACTTAGAATTTTTCACTTAATTTTATGTTTTTTTAATTTTTCTATTCTTTTTTTTTTTGTTTTTTTTTGTTGTTTTTGACAAATTACTTAATAACTTTTGTTGGCCAGCAGTTAAGTTATTAATTGATTTACAAGCATAAGGAAGCGACAAAACTCAACTGGTTTTTCGATGAATTTTTCAAATAATTTAATTTGCGAAAAATTCTGTTTTATTTTAGCAACTAAACATGTTTTTTTTGTGTTTTGTGGTGTTGTGTTTCTTTTAGATACAGATACAGAATCCAACAAACAAGTGTCGAGTCCCAAGTGTCATAGTGCCAAATTGAAAATAACTGTTGTTGAAACCATCCATCATTTTGACGCGTTTTTCTTATTGACGTGTTTCTTTTCATTTAACAAAAACTAAAAAATGTTTTCAGAGTAGTTTTTGTTTTTTGATTTTTTTGTTTCTAGAGATTCGATGTTTTAAATTGTACAACATTTCGGTATTCACTTTAAAATGGCTTTAAGTCGTGTTAAGTCTTAAAGCAACTTGGTAAGTTGGTAAGTTGGTAACTTGGCAACTTTTGCTTCTTGTTGCACATGTCTGGTTTAGTGTCTGGGTCGTCATCGTCATTTAGTAACTCACATGTCCAATGACTGTTGCAAAATCTATTTAATAAACTTAAGCGTGATTGACTAGACTTAGGCCGATTTATATGGTAACTGCACGAAAGAAGAACACCAACAAAAAATATTGTGTCATCATCAGTTAAGACACGCGTACAACCTACTCGTACGAATATCTGTAGTTGGTCCGAAAATGACGTTTAACGCAGTCATGTACAAATGTTTAGCAAATATCGGTTGACAGTATTTATGGCAATTATTCAGATAGTTTCTAGCTATCAATTTCATCTCAATACATTAGTTACTTTCAGCACTTTACTAGCGTGTGCATTGCTAAGTGATGACAGTCTATTATGTGTGAAGTGGTTTTCATTATCTGGTTCTTTGATTTTTACTGAATGCTTAATTATAGTATTTAATGATAATTTTTTTTTTTTTTTGTTAAATGAAACTGCCTTTTTTATTCAAATTTTTGCAAAGTATAAAGTTAACTAATAAATATTAATAAGTAAATTTGTTAACTCTGACTTTGATAAAATTTAAAAGAATTGAAAGAAATCAACAAAAAAAAAACTACAAACTACAAAAACTTGTAGATTAGAAACTCAAACTTATATATTTATACGTACAGTAAATTTTTTGTGTTATGAAAACCTCATATATTTAAACTTTTTAATAACGTATAATCAAATTCTTTTAAATATATCGATAATGTTTCCTCTAAATATTGAAAGTTCCATATAAAATGCATTCGAAGCGTTAAAATAGTCTAGTATTATATTTTAACTTATACAGACAGTGTCAATCAATCAATCCAGTACGTTCCCATGGGAACATTGGGCCATACATACAGACAGTGTACTGTACAATAAAATATAAATACCAATACTGTTCTCTTAAAGTAACAAATATTGTATATAATATGGTATCGAAATAACGAAAGGCCTTAATATTATATCTTTCCTCAGACAGAGAAAGGACTACATAATGATATATATGAAACTACAGATTTTTTGTGATCTGACAAGGAAACAAAAGCTCTCATAGGATCAATGCTCCCCATCTTTAATAGTTCTTTTAAATTTTTGTAATATCAAATTTAGAAAAAAGCTTTAGTATTTATCGAGATAGAGCAGGGCTAAATAAAAATTTACACTAAAAAAACGTTCAGTCTAAAAATCATTAATAACTTAAAAAAAAATACTTTAATTCACACAATAAGTTTTGGTCTAATAAAATTCTTTAAAATTATACATATAATATGCTCTTACATAGAAATGAGTTTCAAATTTAATATTTTTACATATTTCAGATAATTTTTCCAGAAACCTTTATTTTCAACAACAGTTTTGTCAGATTTTTGTAGGTCTATTTTTCGTATATCGATAACCTTTTATTTCGCAAACATATCTTAATGTCAAACTTTCCTTCTATCAATCTTCTTATTTCTGTAATACTCCTTTAAGTAAGTTTCCTTTTACTTATTTCAACAATAGGATATAAATTCTGTAATGTATATAACTAATAATAGAGAAAAATAGTTTCTTTGTTATATATGACTTTAAATAAATTAAATAAAAAATGCAGTCAATATGTGTAATAATGAAAAAGAATTAATTTAAAAAAATTATAGTAAATGTTAAATATATAAAGTATATAAATAATTTAAGGATAATAATAAATACAATAAATGTATATGTCTAAAATCAAAGTAATAATATTAAATTTTAAGAAACCATAATATTACATTTATGTTTAAAAACTATATAAAATATATATATATAAAAAAATTATAATATATAAAAAATTGTAGTATTAAATTTAAATGGAAAAAATTATGCAAGTAATTATATTTAAAAATAATTTATATGGCAATAAATTCTTTGTAATTGTTTAAATAAAAAAAACAAAATAATAATACTAAATTTAAAAAAAATAATATTTGAAAAAACAATGCAAGCAATTATATTTAAGACTAATTAGATATGTTAACAAAAAGAAAAGAAAATATATACATAAATATATATATATTTATTGTTATGATTATTTTTAAATAATAAAAATATGGTATGCATGATAAAATCAAAAATGAATATATTATTAAATTATGGTTTAAAATTTAATTAAAAATAAAACATTTACGTAAAGAAAAAACCTTCTGTTTTATGACATTTTTGTAAAATTTACAAATAAAGTAATAAAATGTGAAATGAATATATAATATGTACAACAAAAAAATATATAAAAAATATTATAACATAAAAATAATAGTTTTATTACATACATAAAACGTAATATAACATAAAAATAATAGTTTTATGTAAATATAAAATAAAATAAAATAAAATAATATAAAGAAACTTATATACGAAAATGGTAAACTTTAACTAAAAAATTACAAATAAAAATGACATTCTTTAGGTTTGATAAAAAAAATTAATAATAAATATAAAAATTAATTAAACAATAAATTTTAAAAAGAAATCATGAAAAGAGCACTATTCCGTTATCAATTTTTAATTTAATGGATTATAATAAAATATTAAATTATTATTATTTAAAAATTTGTCAAGTTAATTCAGGTTTATTATTTTTGTTAAATATTTGTCACGACTTATAGCGTAATAGAAACATAATGAATTTATTAAAAGTAAATAATTATTTACTGAAATAAGAAGTAACCTTAAGGCTAAACTAATATTTTTTCTTACTTTTCTTTACAGTTTTCTAACCAACATCTTTCAGTTGTAAGCACATCAAGAACTTACTAAGCCTTAAGTGAATAAAAACCTTAATAAATAGAATAAATAATAATGTCACGGTGTCGAACCATACTTTTGGGCCTCTTGGCTACAATGCTTTATGCTAATGTGCACGCCGCACAATACTCAGCAAATATGTTCCTCAATGGCCAATACCAGAATGGTATTAAGTCACATCCCGAAACGCATTTCTCCGTGAATCCAGCGTCCAATATATTCCTCGAACACGCAATTATAAGTCGTCAAGCACAAGGCTTCCAAGGCCCTACATATCTGCCACCAAAAGAGTTCCTTAAATGTACCGGCGGACAGACATGCGTGCGCAGAGGTCAATGCCAGAGTGGCTATTTTACGCAACAATTACCAAAGATACAGGTGAGTGGAAAAAAGAAATATTAGAGAAATTAGCAGAGTTAATTTTTGTAATTAAATTATTTTAATTAATTTTATGTGGTCGAATATGAAATTTCATGGCTTAACACAAATTCTGAAATGAAATATTTTCAAAATATTTAATTTCACGAAATGTTAATTATGTTAAACGTGCGCTCAACTGGTTTCGATTTTATTTTTAAATTTTTTTTTAATGCAAACCTTTTTTCTTATGTTCACTTAATGTCTTTCATCTACAAAACAACTCAAAAACAATTACATAATCAGAATGGGTATCGATGGAATTCCCAAAAAAAAGTAAAAATTTCATTTTTTGTTGTTGTTGTTGTTGTGTTTACTGCCTGCCAACAACATTTAGAGATAATTAGATTTTTACTCAAATGAAAGAAAAAGATACTTTTAGTTTTTCTAAAAACTTTTTTTTTTCTGTTCATATTTTTTTTTTTTGATGAATTTAACACCCAATGTCCGGTTTACATTAAATATAAACAAACCACAAAACACAAAAAAAAAAAAAATGAAAATGTGTCTTTTTTCTTTTATATTAAATATTTTTGTATATATTTCGTAATATAAAATTAAAGAAAAGTGAAATATATTAAGTTCATGTTTAATTGCTGAACTGGTTTATGTCAAAACAAAAAATTTATGTAAATTAAAAAGTTTCATTAAAAAAAATGTTGCACATATTTTTTCTTTATATTTTCAACTTTCATTAATTTCTTTGTCTCGCACGAATATGTTGCGTACATGTCACATAAATTGCATATAAAATCACATAATCCTGTAAATCGTTCAGAAAAAATGCAGTCAGTTCACCTGCTTTGAGGCCAGTGTGGCAGTGGGGAGAAAGATCGCAAAACAAAAACAAAAACAAATACAAAATATCTGCACAACTGAAAAGATAATTTTGCACTTTAAATAAATGCTGCAACGAAAGAAGACAGGAAAAATAAAATATCTTCAATATACACTTATAGCATATTATGACTCTTCTTAGTTCAAGATACAACGAATTATTATCTTATGATTCCTTAAAATATAACACTGAAGAAATTTATTTATTTTAGTTATTTTAGATATTAGAAGATATTTGTACTAACAGCATTTCATTAAGTTTACAGATCTGACATTCTAATAGTGCCCTCAGTCATGACTATTTGAAAGTACACCAAGACATATATTTAATTAATAGTATAAAATAAATGATACAGTGTCTAGTTGAAGACATACATATATAAAGAATAAGAAATACATTCTTCCAAAATTTTATTAGTCTAGTTCTGGATATAATAGAAAAAATGCATAGAAGAAATATATCTTTAAAGAGTTTAAATATTAAGAGATTCTGTTATTAGTATTTTACTGCGTGTGCTGAACTGGCTTTGTACTAGTTCCTCACAGTTCCTTAACTTGCACATAGTTTATGTTCAGTAAAGAAATAAATAATAATTCCTTAAAAAATATTATTATTCTAATTGTTAAATATTTATATTAGTATCTATATATTAGTATCTTACTTGTCGTTCCTTCCTGCAGTTGGGTACATAATGAGTACCTATAGGAGTATGGTATATATTTAGTTCATAAAATATGTGTGTGTGTGGTTCACAATGCAGGGTGTAGTTTGAAAGATTCTTAAAAAAGTAAATAAGCATTCTTATAATATTTTGTTACACTAATTGCAAAAAACAACGAAAAAGTCGAGAAGAAGCAGAGAACAATTATTCTTTAAAAGATATTTGGTAGTAAGAAATTCTTGAATTTTGATCTCACCATATTCAAGAATTTAGATTTTTAATAGTTCCCTTGTTATAACTTTTTAAAGGTCCCCACAAAAAGTATATAGTGTAGTTTAATATATAAGTAAAAAGGTATTTAAACATTCTTCGAAGATTTTATTATTAACAGAGCAAAAATAAATTGTGAAAGAAAGGAAATAGTAATACTTATAATGGTAGTATTGTAATAAGTGCACTGCTCTGGCTTTTTAATAGTTCCTCTGAGGCTATCAATTAATTTCCAACGAGGCTGCAAAGTACATATTTTTTTCATCAAAAATGATACATAATGCAGTATGTAGTATAAAGTACTTTAAAAGATATATAAAGATAGTAATGGATCCATTTAATATTAATAGCTCAATATGCATATTGATCAGACCTTTAATGATTTTTTTCTCATTGCTTCCTGAAGGTGCTGTAAAACATGTATTAGTTCGAATTTTGTGCTTTAAAATATATTTTAAAAAAATTATATAGACTTTATATGAAAATAATCAACTAATTCACATTGTGTGCAAAAAATATGTAAATAATAAGGAATCCCTATAATATTAATTTTGAAACAGTTAACTAATACTTTATCACTCCTTGCTGATAGTTCTCTAAACTATGTATAATATTTACTGAAAAGCATAATACGTATAATGAAGATGCCTATGTAGTTTGAAATATATGTATTATATAAAAAATCGTTTGCTTGTTAATCGTATCTAAAAGTGTAATCCTGAAAATAGGATTGCAACGACATCTGTTGCCCTTAAAATTAGTACTATATTAAATATTCTCATTGAGTTGTCAAATAGTTCAAAGGTGCTCAAAACCAATATTTAGCATATCGAATATACATATATTAAATAAAATATAAATATGAATCGCATTCATCAAATATATTAATTATTCTATTGATTATATATAGATTTTCATTTTTTATTAAATTAATACCTATTTTAGTAATATTTACTGAAAAAGAGATCCTGACAACATGATTATCTCATTAGTTGCAATTAATTCGCGTCTAATAATTTTCCAAATATGATTTCCTGATAGTCCTTTGATATATATATTAAATTCATTATTTATTTTATTAAACATAACCTTTGGGGCAAGTTAAAAAATATCCAAAAAATGTCGATTTTCTTTAGCACTAAGTCGTATTTTCTTTTTTTAATTTTTTTGTACCTGATTTTTAAAATTTATTTATTACAATCTTCATTTTGTTTCGAATTTAAAAAAATACAACATGAACTGTTTTAATTTAATTCAAAAATATTTTTTATTTGCATTTTAATGATTTTATGTTTTATTTTTTTAAACAACCTTTTTTGCGTTTTTTTTTTTTTGTAATTTTTCTTATATTTTATTTTATTTATTTTTTTTTATATATTTCATTTTGATGCTTTATTTTGTACCAGTTTTAAAGTGTGCAGCCACTGTTTGCCGCGTAATGACAGAAGCTTCCTATAAACGCAGTAAAAATGCATTTTTATGCTTGACTGCGGACGCTTCATACTTTATGCTTGTGGCAAATTATTTATGCAAACATACTGCATATACATATATGTATAAAAATTTGGCTACTTGTCTTACATATATCTAGTATTTTAAGATTTTTATTGTATGATTTTTTACTTCATACCAAAATCAAGAACAAATAATTTTGAAGAAAAACTTGTACTTGCGGTATGGTAAAGATAAACAACATTCATTCTTGATATTAATGCTGAAATATTTCATAAATTAAGTAGTACAAAAACAAGCACATATATCTTAAAAAAGAGCAAATAAACCGCAGGAAACTTTATTTTGAAACATCTATGTAAAGTAGAATCCATAAAGCCACAAACTCTTCTACAGTAAACAAAGCAAAAGACTTAAGCAACAAACTTTTGTTGGAGATTCTTGCTTGTTCATGTGAGAACAGTTAATACAAAGTGTTCTCAATTTATGTTATCTGGGATGAATTAGACATAAATATCGGTAAATGTAAACATTTTAATGAAATATCATTTTTTTCACTTTTTTTATTTAAGCAAAAGTTTGTGACTAGATTTTAGATCCATTTAAAGATCCACTTAATAATATATGATACTGATAAAAAAATATATGAAAAATAATAAAAAAAATTTGATATTTTAATAAAAAAATTAAATATTTTAAATGGTGACTCTTTTTTGTATTCTTTAAGAATATTTTATTGTCTGCCTAATTAAAAAATTCTTTTCAATAAAATAGTAATAGCTGAATTAGAGTTATATAGCTGAATATATAAAATTTTCTTCCTCAGTTTTTTATTATATTTTATTGAACAGTAAAACTTTTATATAAACGTATGTCTTTTCTGCAATTTCGAAATGATTAATTTTTATTATATTAAATTACACAACTTTTATAAATTTACATATAAAAATTTTACATTCCCATAAACATGTTTATTAATAGAAATATTGTTGTTTGCAAACATTAATGATTTGATTATTTAAGTCAATTATTAACAGATACAAGATATTTTGTAACAATTAAATTAATGTTAGTTAAACACGCTAATACTCTGTTCAGACACAGCTTCATTAAGCAAAAATTTTCATTTAGCCTTCATTAACGCTATGAAAATGAAAATTTTTCCTTTCATACAAAAGTGAATTCGATGTGGGATAATAAATGAATGAAAATAGTTTAATTTATTTGAAATTCAAATGTAATTTTAGTACAACTTAGGGAAATATAAATTTCAAATAAAATAGTAAATCAGATGAGAATAATATGCGAAAATAATTATGACTTTCAGACCAACCAGTTATATTACATATTCATCTCCAGTTATAGTCCGATCTTAACCCCTTTTAATATCTCTAATTCAAATATATTGTTTGAGTACTCATATTATTCAAGTAATTGATTTCAAATCCATGGGAAAAACTAAAAATATTCATACAATTTACATATATTTTTAATTGAAGTACTGAACTATATGTTCATATTATCAAGTGCTAGCAATATTACTAATTTTCTGGGCGCTAAGTCATGTATCCAGCGATGTTCCATAGTGAGCTCTTGTTAGGAGTCTACAAAATATTGGAGTCTTTACTTCAAGATGGTTTTATTAACTATGAAGAGAAAAGAAATATAACAGAAAATAAAAAATAAAAAGTATTCAATAAGGCCGTTTGGTTTGCATTGTTGTATTTTATAGTATTCTTCAACAGCTCTAGTATTATCCAACCCTTTCTGACCCAACTTGATAGCTCTAAATTAAAGAAAGTGTTGGAGAATTTTACTTATTTAAGTAATTTGTTTCCAAATCAATGGAAATACTAAAAATGGTCCAAAAATGTTAAATGCTTGAGTGTGAAATTATAATACATATTACTGTTGTATATGGCTAGAGTTGCTAATAATACTATTGGTATTATTGCTTATAATAGGATGGTTAGTTATTCTAAAAATAACTTCAATATTCTTTATATTGAGTTGCTAATAATAATATTGATATTTTTGCTAATAATTAGTTGGTTATATATGCTAAAAGTAACTCCAATATTCAGTCTAACAGTTTTTCCACCAAGTAGTACTTCTTTTATATTTTCTACTGAGGCAACTAAAGATACTCAAAGAATTTCTCTATAAAGAAATTCACTATTAAATAAATAAATCCATAAAATCATAAAAATTCAATAAATTTAACCGACAATTACATTTGTGACGACAAGTTTAGTTTACAATTAATTTGCATTTAACAAAAAAATGCAATTACCTCATTGATATCTTTTATCTTTGAGACTGTAAAAAATTTTATTAACAGAAATAAACGTCAGCAGTACAAACTGAAAGCTGCGTTAACAAGTACAGCGGTTGTTTTTGTTTTTTTTTGTTTTTGAATTGTTGCTAAATTATGTAAATTTATTTTGGAAGAACTAAAATAGCAGCAGAAAACATGATTTGAAAATGTGTTTTACTAAATTTAAAAATTGTCTTACAAAAATAATTTTTTCTTGATTTTTTATGTAGTTGCAAAACAATTTTTTTTTTCTATACGAGCCAATGAAGTATTTAATTAAATAACTAAGATGAGTTTTTAAGTTAGTTTGAATTAAAAATAAGTAGAAACCTGCCTGCTGCTGCCACTGCTGTTAAACACCCAAGGAGTTAATGTTTTGGATTGTAGTTGTCCGCCACAACTACCACAAATTTGACCCATTGACCATTTGTGTATATCTCGGTTACCATGTGTTTTCCAAAATATTTAGTGGAAAAAAAGAACGAAATTAAAAACGAAAAATTGCATGCCAAGCTCAAAATATCAAAAGTTATTTTATTTTCATTTGCTAAGAAAAAAAAACAGAATGAGAAAAAAATCAAATCTACAAAAAGGCAAATCTGCACATCTCAAGAAATTAGGTTCAGTCTAAGATGGCTTCATTTGAAGCGCTTATATACGCAATCTTGGATATATGCCACACAGCTAAATCACATAGGCAACCAACGGTAGACCATAAATCCATAAACATACAAAACATTCCCACTTATCATTTTAATAGTTTTTTCCTCAACAAAATGTAGCCAACGCAATTTATTCGAAGTCCGTAAGGAGTTTTCTTGCATTGCAACTCGTTTTCTCGTGCATTTAAAATGATACTTCGAGGCACAAAACTAATAAGACGTCAAACTGATAACTCTTAAATTATAGCTTTTAATACTTTTTACTTCGGTAATACTTAATTTTAATAACATGAGAAGATTTGATTTTCATTACACACATTTAATTAAATATTTGAATAATGTTTGTTACTCAATTGTCCTCTGGAACGTGTTTCAAACGCAGAATAGTTTCATATTTCAAGTTAAGATTTGATGAGAAAAAAATATTTTTTTAATACTATTACTAGTTTCATATATGGTAATAATCTTTATATATTATAAACATAAAAATACATTAATCTATTAGTCATAAAATAATTGTACATTTATATTAATAAACCAAGTGGTTCAATGTAAATTAAGCGCTTTACTGAAATCTAATGGATATCGGAAGAATTAGAACTAAATTAACTCTGGCGAAATACTGTAGGGAGCAATTGTTAGGTGGCGTTAAGAGTTTTGTGTACTTATGGCGTTTTTGATTAGTAAATTTGGATTTAATCTAGATTTACTTCAGATCTGTCAAATTTTGTTGTCAGATCTGAAGGATAGAGTTCCTTTACTTAGACCGTAGGAAGGTTCTGAGCCTAACATTAGTGAAGCCGCGCTTATTGCAGGTTTGTTTGATATTTCATTGCCTTGGACTTCATCATGCTACGGAATCCATACACGTGATTGTTCCAACTAAGTATGATCAGCTTGCCAATGCACTCTCATACCAGTTTGGATGTCACCTGGTAGAATATGAGTGCCATTATAATTGCCTGGCTACCTACAGTATTCCTCAGTTCTGGTAGTTGCGTTCAAAGTTAAAACTGGCGCATCTATCTATCCCCTTGAAAGAAGTTTACATTGTTTCCTAGTGATTCCGAGTATCTTTTGTCTGATTCATATATTTCAGCTTCAGCTCTGGTGAGGGAGGGAGCCGTCTGCGTACCATGTTAGAATATTAGAATGTTTTTTATAACTACATAAATCGATTAAAATCACATTTTATTTGCATATAAAACAGCTATTGGTTTCAGAGTAATTTTGCTGCTCCCGCAAAATATCTAGAATGTTATAAATTAATTTTGAGTGTTATACATTAATCTCGAGTGTCATACATTAATTTCGAATGTTATACAGATTTACCAATAGAAAATGGAAATTGCATTAAAAGTGAATCTTGATTATAAAAGTCACCCCAGATTTACCAACCGAAGAGGCTATTAGTGATACTATAAATGGGTTTGAAGTATATTTTACCTAGTATTTTTAGTTCTGCATATAAAAGAAACTTGTACACGCAAAATAATAGATCTGACAACCAAAAAAGGTAATTTTATTTTCTTGAAGAAAACATTAGTGTTATTTGCAAATTGTTGTTAATTTTCTAAGATGTGTCCATAAGTCATAAGTAATAATAAGATAAAAGTAATAGAATACTAACAGAAAGCAATATGTTCCCATATTCTGGTTTATCTTATAAAGTTTATATATACCATCGTATTTCCATAAGTCATAAATAATAATAAGATAAAAGTAATAGAATACTAACAGAAAGTAATATGTTCCCATATTCTGGTTTATCTTATAAGGTTTATATATACCATCGTATTTCTTTTTATTACTTAGTATAGTTCCTGGTACTTGCAGTCTCAAAAAAATAATTATTTACGAATAATTAAATACAAGAATTATTTCCAAGACCACTGATGATGGGTATTTGACAATACTCGAAATAGCGGTTTGGTCAGCCAAAAATGCAATTAATTAAAATAATATAAAATGAATTTTTGTTGTTGTAGTTCACTACTCTTCGAAAAAACCTCTTTAATTACAGTTTATAAAACTGAATTTTTAATAGATTGCATCCCATAACATTGTAACTTCTAGATGAATATCTAACTTTGTATTTTTGGTCATCTTTTAAAAGGCTCTCTTCACTTGGTGTTACTCGTATCTAGAATCAGATACTGCTTTGAAAACATTTTATATATAATTAGTTTAGTTCTTATTTTTTCAGTTTTATTTTGATTTAAAATTAAATTAAAATTCTACTAAGAACTTAATTTTAATAGTACAAGTAACAATCTTATGCATCAGAGATACAAAAGCCACTAGTAGAAGCTTTAACTGCTTTAACATTTCAAAGTGAATATCTTATAAATAAATCAAGACTTGATTGCTATGAATTAATGTTTCATTTTTTTATGGAAATATATTATTTGTTATTTTTATGATTAGTATAATAATACATAAAAGAACTTCCTTCACATTTACTAAATATTTGCTTATCATTAAAGATACACATAAATTAGCTTATTTAATTAACACTTTCGTGAGAATTTCAGTTGTTGATTCAGACACAAAACCCAAATTGATTTATGTGAGCAAAAGCATTGCAGTTCAGAGCAAAAATGTACGTAATAATTTTTTTTAGATTTAATATTATACAATAATATCATAATATAGATAGTATTGTATGTGGTTTATATCATATTAACAAACAAATAAAAATAAAAATAAGAAATTTGAATTTAATATTAATTTTATTGAAATGCGTATCTGTATCTCATCAACTGTATTCCTCATACAGTGGTTTTTATGCTCACCTCAAAGTGATTTAAGGAAAAATATCGTTAAATTATTTTTATCAAGCTATTAATATTTTTATATCTTTAATAAATTTTAATTTAACTGTGCTTTTAATTTATGTCGATTTTAAATTGCTACCAGGTGATCTGTGGGTGTTTATAGTACTTGAGAAAAAAAACTATGTCTAGCATGTTTTCTTAGAAGTCTTGCAAAATATGGTTTCCCATCAAAGATTTCCATTGGAAATTATAGCAAAACTTGAACTATTTAATATCTCAAAATATCAATAAATTTTCGTAGGCGTTTATGAGTAGCCACAAATTTACGCTTCATCGGTAGGTGTTATTTGTTTTAAAATAATTTTATTTACTTACTCATAGTGCCAAAAGTGGTAACTTGTTCCGACCAACAACTGCAGAAAAAAAACAAAGAAAAAAGTATTTATGAGTATTAGATATAGTGGAGTATATAATGATATATAGCATTTTTTAATATATTTTTCTTTATCGCTATCATATTTTTATTACATTAAATTATTTATATACATATATTATATGTGCATAAAAAAGAAATATGAATATATAATCATGTTTTATGTACATTAAGATATTTGTAAGATTCATTTATATTCATCTTTAGATGAAGTAGGTGGAGAGTTTTAAGATCTGAAGAATAAAATTTTTGATTGATTTTGTGTGAGATGTAGGTACATGAGCAGTATATGGAATAAAAAGTTACAAAAAGGTATCTACTTAACATATATTTAAATTCCTAAGATTTATTCTGTTAATATATATTTTTTTCATTTTTAATAAACAGAAAATAATTTTATTTTTTATTTTTATTTATATTTTTAATTATACAACAAGAATTATTCACAACTAATATATAAAATACATAAAGAACTAGTAGTCATACTTAAGTCATACTTAAGTTCTCCAATATTAACTAATATTAAATATTAGAAAGTATTTGTAATAAAATGTGTTCTTTTTATTTTCGATCTACTACTACTATTAAAAACTATTAAAATTAGTTTTAAAAAGAAAAATATTTTTACTCACAAATAGGTCTTGAATTTTAAGAATAATAAAAAATAATAAAAAGAATAAAAAAATATGGTTTTCGTAGGTTTTACACAAAATGTCTAAATTCGTTTTAATGTTCCCATTAAAAATCTTTAGTTTTTCTAAAAATATTTTAATATTAACCTAAACTGCTATTGATAGTATTAATTCGATAATTAAAATTAATTTTTAAATATTTAATTTAATATAAATATATTATTTCGTTTATATATATTTATTAAATATTTGAAAGATCAGACCTTTTTTTAAAGAATTATTTGAATAAATTTCAATCATATGATTTATTGCTCCATACAACATCTATCTGAATAACAGATTAGTGATCAAATTTTCATTTCTAGTGCACTTTATATTTCTTTTCTACTATAACTGCATATTTTTTACTTATATTTAAACTATATTTTCAATTTTTTAATTTTATTAACAGTTAACTAATAGGATATAAAAAGTTTTGTGCTGTTTATAATTTTGAAAGAATTACAATTCTTCTGTACTTTAAATACAGTGACATGTATATATAATACTTCGTGCACCTTGGAGTGGAATTATTTAATATATGGATTCATTTGGATTAAGTGGATTAAATAGAATTGGATTAGAAATTTATTTTAGGCGCAGTTTTACGTATGCATCAAGTACAATAAAATATTCTTCCACATTATGTGGTACGAAGTTAAACCTTTTAAATGAATTCGATATTAGGGAAATTAATTTTTTTTTTTTCAAACGATAATTCTTGTATACTTTAAAATCCGTGTTCTATATATAGAAAAATTCAAGTGACATATATTCGGGGTTTTTAATACATGGATCAAATGGATTAACAGAAATTTAAAATATTTACATGAATTATCATGGTGTAAATTTAAGTTCAGACGGACTTTTACGTATGCCTTCTAATGCCTTATAAATTTGTACTTTTTAAATGAATTCAATAGTGGAAAAATAAACTTTTTGAAATTTTTTTGTTTTGTAACAAGAAAGAAACAAATACTACATTATCTAACTTAGTTGGAAAGTAGAGATAAACCAATTGTAGCACTCTTTTTTTTTCGTTCTAATTGCTCTTATCACTGAAGTGAGAACACTGTGTTCTCAACATACGTATCAAGATAATGCGCTGATAGACGTCCCATTGGAATTCTAAATAATTTCCGCTGGTACCATTCGAATTTACGTGTTTAGCATAATTTTTCAGTTGGTAGGGAACGACTTGGGGATCTTTGGGTCACAGCACGGTTGCCACTTATGGTACTTTAGTACCAAAATTGGTACTTTTTTTTTTTCTTTTTCGTTTGGTACTCACGTTCAAAAAATGGTACATTTTTGACGACCTAACTTTATTGTGGATATTTCCAATTAATTTTTTTTATAAATGCAACTTTGCACTATTTTATATTTTGTTTATTTATAACACTATGAAAAACACAGAACGAGAAAACAAAAGGGTCCAAAAAAATTTTGGACCTTTTTTTACAGAAATAGTACCTTTTTAAACCAATTTTGGTACAGAAAAAAATTTTCAAGTGGCAACCGTGGGTCACAGTACCGGGTTGCAAAACGCAATTCCACGCGTAAGTTTATGATTTTGCATTATTTATTCTATTTAAGCATTTAATCAAAGTTAGAGTCCATACTTTTAATTTCATTGAGTGGAAATTGAGTGAAAGAAAATGTTTTCAATATTAATTCTTCTTTAGTTTAAATTGATACACTATATCTAATACAGTATTGAGTGCATTGCTGTTTTGCCCTACTTTATAATCTCAAATTTGGTCAAACGCAGTTATTATGGAAATAAAACTCGGCATTTTCTTCTGAACTTTTAAGATTCTCATAGTCTGATTTTAATTATCAGCATTATTTTTAGTCAAAGGTGGAATTTATCTACACCGTAAATCTTTTCATTGGCTACTTTTAATTAATAGTATAATTCCTATATATGAAAAGTACAGTATATTGACAGTGTTAGACTTTTACATAGTAAGTTACTCAAAAAAAAAAATACATCCTTTAAACAATTTCAATTTAAACAGATTAAACTGCTTAATTTAATTTTTTTTCCAATCCATATTATATATATGTTATTAAGATGATTTTATGTTATTTAATTTTGCTCTGAATTTTTATCTCATGTTATATAATCAAAAATCAGAAAGTCACTGAAAAAGATAATGTGGTTTAAAATTTAATGTGTTTTGATTAATATATTAGCATATTATATTTACATGTTGTCCAGGCCTTAAGCCACAAAATGTCCATTTTAATTAAGTAATTAAAATAAACATGAAAACCACAAAAATTATGCGTACTCGTAGACACATTTTTTTGTGTACATAATATGTATATTTATATATATAAATACATGTTTTTATTTTTAAAATTTTAAATTAAATTAGTATAAAATACTTCAATTCTAATTTGAGAATAAAATATAAAAAGTTAATTATATATATAAGACAATACAATACTTCCTTTACACTTGACATAGAAAAACCTCAAATTATTATCTACTGAAAATTCTAGTTAATCTAACAAATCTGCACATTAAGTCAAGGAAACTAGTTCACTTGGTATTTTGTATGAATTATTAACTCAAAACCCAGTGATTTTGTTCACATAAAGTTGTGTGAAAATATCGCATTCGCAAATAGCAAATTAAGTAAGGAAATTTTGGTTTTAATTAAATAAACTTAATAATATATTTGTAAATTTAGTGCTGAGCTTTCGGTGTCAATAGACACAAAATGTAAATTATTAAATAAATTAGTCAATAAAAATGTGCAAAAATTCCCCAGAGAAATCACATAAACAAATGCAGCAAATATTTTCTGAGAATTTTTTCCAACTTTGAATAGACGTAGCCGTAATTAACGAAATCTACAGATCTATAACGGATCATCCATGTACATCAGATATTTAAAATTTAAATTTAGTCTCAGCAACTAAAATTTTGCGAAAATTTTATGTATTTTGTGTATTTTTATGCCGGAATTATTTTATTTATTTTTTTTTATTACAAATCTGTTAAAAAAACAATATAAAGATTTAACAGTGACGCCATAACTGCGCACGGCAAGCAAGCGAAATAATTTTATTCAAAATATTTTTTTTTGTTTGTAATTTAAATTTGAAGTAATTCTAAATGCAATTAAATTCCATAAGCAAATTTTTATGAGTAAACAATACATTTGATTTTTAAATAGATTTGACGTTCTCTAAAAACGGCTATAGAAATTCCCAAAAGCCCACGCGGAGCTCGTAAAATAATCGGGGGTGCCATGGCTGTTGAGTAATGAATCACAATACACATAAAAGTATTCTAAATTGAAACGTCAATTAATGCCGGATCAGCATTAGTAATATTACTTAATAATTATTTAATAACACTATTTTGCATTTATTATTATTTACTAGCTTTGTGGTTGAGCTTAAGACTTAGCCTATATTACTAACAATTTTTATTAGGTGATTAACCTTAATTAGCACATTCAAGCGGGCGTCAGCAGTGAGTTATTGCGCTAAGCACTGTATCTTTTGGTCATCAAGTAGCGGCCACTAAGTGAGAGTGGCTATCTGCAGTGTCAGTTCTTGTTTGGCAAAATTATTGCTAAAATATTTGTAAAATAAATCAACTTCTGTTGCTTCCTTATTAAGATATTTTTTTTACTTATTTGACAAATCACTTCTAGCAGAAATTTCACAGTAAATGGCTAAGTAAATAAAAGTGAATGCAAATCAGGAATGCGTGGTGAAGCTCTCGGCGGCGAATGATGAAAGATTTCGAATGAATATTTAACAGAATTTAAATTGAAATTAAAAGATTTTTAATTTTATTAATATGTTTTTTAATTTGCAAAATATAAATCTTAATAATTAATAAACATTTTGTTTCTATTGATTATAACGAAGTGAAAGGAATAAGTTGCGGTTTAGCTTTAACATATATCATCTCTGCCAATAGATAGTCTTTATGAACTTCTGTTAAATCGTGTTTCTTTTTTAATTTTGAAGCTAAATAAATTTGCTTTCTAATATATATTTAATACATATTTACTAAAACATGTTTAAAATGTATATATAAAGCCTTTTCTTTTGTAAGCATATCACAAAAGAACTACCGCTTATTTTTAAAATAACTTATGAAACAACAACACTACTGGCTTATTTAATTCAATCTTTTTGAAATCGCTTAACTTATAAGCACTTTAAATCGCATGGTTGACAAGCCTAAAAATTTGTCTATTGTGAACCACTTTTGGAAATACATGCGAAAGTTCTAGTTAACCATCAACGAATGATTTCGTTAATTATTCGTGTTTCGATAACGAAATTATTTGTAACTAATACGTTAGATTAGATTATTTAACTGTTAGAAGGTATGAAAATTCATATTTGATTTACAATCATGTAAAAAAAATATTCGTATATTCGTAATTTTAAATTTAATTACGTGTTTTGCATTTATAAGCCCAACAAAATTTCCATTTTGTCTAGAATTGCCATAGAAAGTAATGTTTATTTTATTTGCTCTTTTGCGACATGCTTACAAAAGAAAAGGCCCATAATAAAGAGAACAATTGATTTTACGCGTACAACATTTGAACTTAGTACTAATAGCCGTAATTTTTTCATTTAGAGTAGCAAAAAAATACTCCCAATTAATAAAAGAAAATATGTGGAACAACAACAACGCTCTTAAAATTTTCAGAGTTAGGTTTTACTCGCAAAATATTTTACGCCATAAGTTTCAGTGCAACCAAATTCAAAAGTCAGTTTATTGTGAATGTTCATTAGAAATATGTTGCAAAATTTCAGTCATCCATTAAACTATGAACATTTTATTTACTAATGATATATAAATTATGAAGACTTATTATTTTTTCTCAAATTCAATATATTTGTAAAAAAACTAAGGTTAATTTTTATTATATTTTAAACCATACTCTTGTCAAGAATTATAAAGTTGTATATTGATTTTATACTTATATCTGCTATATGTCATTGGTATCAATTTGTTACAGATTTCAAATTTTGTCGAGAATCGTTCTTCTCCGAGATACTTGCAATCGGCCACGTTGTTGGGTACCCATAGAACTTTATGTTAATTCTCATATCTTACTTTAAAATGTGTTAATGTATATTCTTTGTTTATATATATGTCAGTATATATAATAAATATTCCAATATAAGTAATAAGACTTGTATAAACAATAATTTGAAATTTGCTAAGCGCTATTTCTTTAACAAGAAATTGCTTTTCCTTTGTTATAGGATAAAATATGTATATGGTTCCGCTTTATAATTCATTCATTAGATCAATGGTATTGTTTTTAACTTGAAACTATTGAGTTACACATTTTTCATATTATATTTTACAGAATTTATTATTATTTAATAAAAACCATATATAGCAATTTATGTAGAATAAATTAAATATTTTGCATTTGAAATCCAAATCAAATAAAGTGAAGAATTCAGATTCTTACATTTACGTAGTGAATTTATGTTATTATAGATATTCTTTCAAAAAAATATGCATATATTATATTAAAGCAAATATGTACAAATTAGTATTGAAAAATTTATATGGATTTTTTATATCACATAAAAATCTAAAAATTATACAAAACTCAAAATTATTATTCTAATTTATGCTAAGCACACGTGCGATTCTCAAGTTTTTCTATGACAACAGAAAACTTGTTGCCTTTAAGCAAACATAATATTTACTTTATTTTTCAAAAATAAAAATAATAATAAATATATATACATAAATATATATTTATACTAAACAACATAACTAGGTCCTAGATACTAATTTCATGCCACTTTATCCAAAGTTTAGAAAACAAAATTTGTTTTTCTGGCTATGCTTCGTTAAATTTTATTTATAGAAAAAAAATTTTTAAAAATATTTTCTAAGAAATTCAAAAAATTAAGTTATTAATGATGTAATTTTACAAAATTAAAATATATTAATTAAACAAATATATTAATTAATAATTTCATTTTATATAGCTTCAACATATAGATCTTATGAAAATTAATTGTATGTGCGGGTATTTTTTTGATAACCTGAGTTACTTGTTATCTGTTAAAAAGCAATTAACTAATTTTATCTATAAGACTAAAGGGCAAATTATAGCATTTTAACCTTTTTAGTAAGAATTTATTTAAATAAAAAAAAAAATAATTCATTCAAAACCTACTACACCTATGCATATAAAGAAACTTATTAGTTTGGTTTTTTAGTTTTATTATTTGCTCTTAAATCAGCATAATTTATGGTTCATAACTTAGTGTTCTGTTTCAGTTAAGAGATATTTTCTACAAGTATTTGATTTAATATTTGTGTACCAGAATACAGTATACCCGGTTCAGGGTCGTCTGCATTATTCAAAAAATTTTTTCTAAGTTTTAATATTTAATGCAAAATAAAGTAGGTTCTGAGTGGTTTCAGATTGATTGTAGAGGAGTAACAAAAGCAAATCACTGCCGAATTCATAAATCTGTAGCAAATGAACTTGGTTTAATAATGACATGATGAGATGATGGCACTCAAACTGGTATATTTCAACAATATTTTTTCTTTTAATAATTTTTTTTTCAAATTTTATATTAATTATAAAATATTAATTATATATGCTGAATTCTGAATTCTTATGAATGATCTACAAGTTTCATAGTTGAAATAAAATAATTAAAATTTGTTTAAAAATTTCACGGTGTTTTATGTGTATGCTTTCATGTTCTTCTAGATATTCCATATATGTAGTATGTATAAATAATATGCATAAATAATATTTTTGAATATTTTTTATTAATAGGAAACAAGTTCATTTAGTTTGATAATTAAGATTAATTGATTTTTAAAACTGAAAATAAATATTAATTATTTCAATTATGAAAAAATATCATTGCGCACAGTGTATGAAGACAAATGGCAAACATTTTTATTAAAATTAAAAATCATTTTTAACATTTATAGTAGTGAGCAAAAAATATTTTTAATGCAACAAAGTTTTTTTTTAATAAAATTGATCAATATTAATAATTTATTAACATTCAGAGATTTTTTTAATAATTTACTATACAAAATTATAAATATGTACGTATTTAAAATTTACTCATTGCATTAAAGGCGTATATGGAGCGCATCCATTAATTAGTTACAGTCTCAAATACTTAGAGAAACTGTGTATGATTGTAGATTTAAAATCAGTTAATTGCATGTACCCAGATTCCCGAAATTACATTTTATATCCCAAACACTGATTCGGTCAATCGCTATTATATATTACGCTTGATGAGATCGGCTTACTTTGGAAGCGACAAAATAAATTTTGTTTGTTTGATAAGAATTTTTTTAAAGTTTTATTTAATAAGTTGATATTTAATACAAGATATATGACTAAATGTATTAGTACAAGAAAAATATCTAGCCCTGTATAATGGGTTTTTATGTTGGCTATAACGCCAACATAAAAAGAATAACAAAGGACGAAAACATGGCTGGATATACTGCATCTCAACGTATAAGTTCGTTGGAGCACAAAGTAAAGGTGCCTGCTGATAGATTACAAAATATGCTTTGACATTGTAGTTAAAGACTTAAAAACACTAGGAAGTCCATCCTTATGATAATTCTATTATTAATTATTTAAAAAAATATTTTTTTATCCTTTTTCTTTTTAATTAATCTTGACTAAGTCACTGATTTATAGGAAGATGTACTTTATCAGTTGGGAAGCCAATGGTACTATATAGTTATAACTATATAATATAAAAGAAAAAACATAATTTACCTTAGTAGCAGTCAGACACTTAAATAGTACAACTATTCAATAAATATAAACTATTCAATATATAAAAAAAAATTAGTTGAATTAATAGCAGAATTTTATGTGTTTATTTATCTATAAATAAAATAAATAGCAAGTTATTATCTGAAGAGAAGAGGAAGAAATATTTATAGGTTAAAAAATTTTTAAATTATTTATAAAACTTTATTCTGCCTTCATAATTTTTGACTATTTTTATTATAACACATGTACCCATGCTTTATTTAATAAAAATCATTTCTTATTAGTAATGACTTTCTGCAATTTGGAATATTGTCGAAATTCATTGATATGAAGAAAAATCAATAAATAATTACCGATAATAATGTAAATTATTCTCAGATTTCGAATATTGTCGATATTACCCAGTATGGTGAAAACCTACTAAATTATAATTAATAATATTAATGATAACAAAAATTATTCTGTAACTTGGAATATCATTCATACTCTTCGGTTTGGAGAAAAATTAATAAATCATTGGTAATAATAATACAAATTATTTTCAAATTTGGAATATCGTCGATATTCTCTGATATAGAGAATATAGGGAATAATCAATAAATTATTACTATTAATATTACTAATAAAAAAAATTATTTCCCGGTATGGAGAAGAATTGATAAATAATGACTAATAATATTAAAAATTATTCCGGAATTTGGAATATTTACTCGTGTGAATAAAAAGTAAGTAAGTCGCATATACAAGGGAGGATTTTGGGGTTTAAGCTTACCTTTAAATATTAAAGACTAAACAAATATTACTATAGGTGAATTGTGAATTTGTTTTGAAAAGCGGCTTTTAAAGGAGTCTTTATCCTGTTTTTTGATTAAATATACTAAGGATAATATAGTTTTGGACAAAAGTATAAATATTATTAAATTATTTATATTATTTAATCAAAAGTAAACTATAATAATATATATATGTATTATAAATTTTCATTTAATATATATATAAGTGATATATAGATAATATATTACATTTAATGAATATAAATTTCACTCACTAGAATATTGCATTTTTGTTGTTGTGATTTACTACTGTTCGATGAAAATCTCTATGGAAAACAATAGTTTATATAAGGAATTTACTTTCTTTCGTCAAAGCGGACTTAAGGGATCAACTTACTAAAGACTTAACCTTTAAATATGTATAATATCAATTCCAGTTCATTTAAATTTTTGTGTAGAATCATTACTTACTAATTAGTTTTAAAAATAAATTTAAAAAAATATGAATAATATAATTGACTCTGCAAATGCTGTCTAGTAAATCTTTTACGTGTTTTGTAAAATTCATAATTCATTATTTGGAAAATCTGTTTGTATTTTATATTCATATACCATTGGTTTCTGAAAACTGCAACGTTTACACATATTTTCTTATGAAAAATACTAAAATGTTGAAAAGCTAAAATGCAAAAACATCAAATTAATTAGCAAGACTTATTGACAATATAACACCAATTATGTACGATTTGGTTTCGAGGCACAATTATCTCTAATAAATTTTTGCTAATGCTTATAATTAAGTTGTAATAACATTATTAAACACAAAGATACAGAAAGATACAGAAAAAAAATGTTAATAAGCCTTGTCAATAAACAAATTTCGATACAAATCATTTTACCACAGGCGCAACAATAAATATGCAAAGTATTTCTGCTTTTCGGTTTTACCGGATCAGCAACGACGAGTAACAACCCACGGATTACTACTGCATTGAATCGACCGGGATGGTGTCGAGATAAGCATAACTGCAACTGCATAATTGCAAAAAATTTTAATTTAAAAAAATAAGCAAAAAATAATATTAAATTTTTGTTTTTTTTCTCTGCAAATAGCAAATATACAAATGAAATATTAACTGGCTTAGAATATAAATAAATTTATTAGCTGTTCGGCATACGAGTAGTATGCGCTAAATTGACCTCTGACAAGACCAAGACCGCCTAGTGCGGTCACTAAAGCATAAGCTAATCATTAGGAGTATTAGATATAAGCATACAATACATAATGCGAAAATCGCATATAACTACTGAAGGTCAATTAAAACAGCAGTAATGTCGCCTTTTTAACAAATTACCAACAACTTGGCAACTAACCACAGCGAAAAAATCAAAATCACAAAAAAAAAAAAATTAAAACACAGAAGATTAATAAATAAATACATTTTGCTGACAGCTAAGCCGTTTGACTAACCCAGCATTTAAGAAGTCTTCTCAGCTCTACGGCTAAAATAATGATCTTTTCATGCGACACTGACATACGCCAAAGAGTATGCATAAATTAGCATTCAGTCGTAGTGCCTGAGTTGAGGAAAAAATTAACAAGAAAATTGAAACTAAGGAGGAGTAGATTCTGTGGCAGGCGCAGAGGTCAATGCAAATTAATGCACCTCTAGAATTTATTAACACACTAAATTTTTGTACCGAATTTCATCGTGCTATCGATATTTTGATTAGGAAGAAACCAGATTTAGTAATTTATGGAATTCAGGTTCTATTTGTTTTATTCTTTTGATATTTATTTAAGTGTTGACAAAGTTGAGCCACTTGTCTTCATGTTTATGCATTGTTAGAGTCTTAAATTATACTTAATTTTTAATTCTATCAACCTTAAAAGTAATGACAATGATAAATTTATTTGTTCTATTTCTTTACAGAACTGTGACCCCGAAACAGATGTTTGTTGTACATATCGCCCACCTCCAACAACCACAACTACAACACAAAGACCTTTCATTACTTGTCCTTTCGATTCGGATTGCGTTTCGCCAAGAGATTGCTACAATGGCGAAATTGCATCTGCTAACTATGTGAAGAAACCATCGGTAAGTAAAAAGAATTTTTTTTAAATTTTTCTGTTATTTAAAATTATTTATATATAATATTTATAAATTATATTTTATCATTATGTTGATTTTTTTTTTGCTGAGAGTGATGCATCTTATAACAAAAAGAAACTATTTAAAAGCTAGAAGGGTTCGCATAGAAATGCAAAGACCACAACAAAAATTTAGTTAATTTATTGTCCGCCAAATATCTTCAGTAGGGTCTTCAGTAGTTTATTGAGTTTATTAATAGATAAGAAAAAGGTCATTCTTTTTTACTTAAATCTATAAAATGTCAGTTGTAACATCTGATATATATAGTTCCATAATATTAGCCCCAAATGTAGTTTTACTACCATTTCTTAAATTGATTTTAATTTGCCTTCTTATTTATACGTATTTAAGTTCACAAAGAATTGAAAACTAAGTCTTATTCTTATAAATAATCTTAACTTATAAATAAATAATTGCTCGACATAAAAATAAAAAATTAATTCAAACTCTGAAATCAATTACCGTTTTTATAGGAATTGTTTTTTTTTTCAACTTTAAAAGTTTAACTCGTTTGAGAAAATTTTGATTGTTTTGCTTAATAGGAACTACCAATTATCGTAAATTTTAATATATATTTTTTTTTAAATCAGTTAAAAGGTATTTTATGATCATGTAATATTGATTGGGATCTTTATAACAATGTATGTTTATTTTTATTGTTCTTATATAATACTATTGTATTAAATTTTTAAAGTTACAAGTACTTGAGCAATTTATTTTTACCTTCAAATAAATAAACAATTTATTTTAAAAAGGCAATCCTTGAATATAATTAAAAAAAATTTAAGAAATTAGACTTTAAAAAATATTTAAATTTAAAAAAAAATTAAAACACTCCAGTTTAAAAATTATTTTATTAATTTCTATATGATTAGAAAATTAAAAATAGTGACGGTTACGTTATTTGTTTTAATTTTTAAATCAATTCTTATGGAGAGGTTTAAAAAAGTAGTGAACTACAACAACAAAAATTCAATTATTATATATATTTACACTATCCATTTTCACAGGACTTTTGTATAAATGAATATTTAAATATAATCTTTTAACCTATATATAAATAGAAGTATATATCTTTCTATCTACTATATATCTTTCTATATTCTACTATAAGTGACCGAAATAAATATGTAACTATTCTTATATAGGGAAGAATATAAATGTTACATATATATAAATATATAACATTTTACAATATGTTTAAATATAATAAATATATGTAATATTTATACAATATATATATAAATATATATATACATATATATATCACAATTGTCAATTATTTAATTAAATTAAATGCAATGTAGACCAGTTTTGCCAATTCCGTTGAGTTTTTCTTATTTTAACATTATTTTTTAAATAAAATAAGTTTTATTCCAATTTATTTAATTCTTTTTTGAATTCTTCACATATAAACTTAAATATTTAATCAAACTAATTTTTATTATATACGTGAGGTCAAAATTTATTCAAAGCAATAAACATAAAACTTGATACCTTTATCTTCATGTCAATTACAAAATTATGCAAAGTTCAGCATTTGTTGAGATTATTGAAAATTTATGTTTAAAGTAAATGCATATTTTATTACATTTTTGTATAATTTTTGAGGCCATTTACGATTTTAGTAGCCATTGTTTACATACATAATTTGATGAGTATCAAAAATGAAAGATTGACATTTAAGATGCAAATACCGTAGTCATAAGGAAATAATGTTATACAAAAGTTTAATATATTTCGATATAAATTCAGTAGAAAATTTATGATTTTAAGAAGTACTTTTTTGGTCTTTTTAAGGTCTGTAAAAATAATTCACGTTTTAAAAAATAATTTATTTAATTATTAGATTTGAATGAATAAACAATTTAGTATTAACGTTATTACATATGTGAAAATATACAATATTTAAAATTATGGTTGAAATAATTTCAATTTGTTATTAATACATCAATACAGACAATTTGTATAGTCTCTTTGAATGGAGAATGATGAAAATTCTTGTATGTCCCGAGCAGAATACTATGACGAAACGTAACGCTTCGTCGTTTATAATTCATTTAGCTCAACGCTATTTCTTGCGTCAACCATATTTTTTTCCGGAAAGAAAAATCTTCTAAATCTTCTAATCTTCTTTTAAAGTTACAAAATGGCCCGTACCATTTGCATGCCCGATTCATACACTACTCATTGAGTCATACATGCCTACAGACTAAAAGGTTCCCACATTTTTAGCTCAAAATCCTGGAGATCCCTGTAGTACAACAAGTTAAGATATTCCTTCATATGGCAGATTAGAAAACCACTTAGCGTACTTTTACTTTGGTTGCTAACTAAGTACTTCGTCCGCTTTAACAATCTTTATTATTCTATAGATTATGCACTTCTAAAGTCTCCCCACTTCAGTGTTTGACAACATCTGCTTCACCATAGAAGATAGGTTGGTTTCCTCGATTAGTGTCTCTAGATTTTGTCTAGTACCAACAAATCTTATACAGTCTCTAATAATATAGTCGGAACTCTCACTTTATACTGGATAAAACTGTCACTACCGATTACTTGCCAGCCTAAGTATTCGTGGAAGCATCAAGCATCGTAAGAAGCCACGTTAATTGAAATCCCAAGTCTTTAGTTCTAATCGAAATTTTTATACTTGGAATTAACAAGCGCGTTCATCTTGATTATTGAGAATGATCCCACCGATGTTGCCATTCATTAAGGTATTTGTCTTTTATTTCTAGATAAGAATTTGACAGAATTTGTCTTGTTCTAATCCCAACTTTTATATTTGAAATTAGCGAATACAAATCCATCTTGATTATTTAAGAATGATCCCACCGAATATTGTCATTCATTAAGGTATTTGTCTATTATTTCTAGATAAGAATTTAACAGAATTTGTTTCCAGTTGAATCCAAGCTTTTATATTTGGAATTAGCGTGTGCAAGTCCATCTTGATTTTTAGGGACTGATCCCACCGATTCATTAAGGTATTTGTTTCTTATTTCTAGATAAGAATTTGACAGAGATTGCTCAACTATTTCGTTATTTTTAGAAAAATAATTTTAGTGACGTTTAATCTTAGTTCAACTTATTTACTTTCATTCTTGGTAACTTTGTCACATATACAAACCTAACTTTTATAAGTAGTATCTCAATAAGACTGTTTCTGTTTGGCTTGACTAGTTACAGAATTGTTAATGAATGCTTTGCAACGATCATGAATTCATACTATTAATGTTCATATGAAAAGTACTGATAATCTATAATACATAATAGAATCTAATTAAATTTTCTGATCCTTAGTAATATTTAAGTTACAAACATATAAATTTAATAAACATGATAGCGTTAAATGGGATATTGCGTATTGAGTATTGGATCAACATATAGAGAAAGCTATGACATGATAACGAGTATATAATCATATGTCCTATAGTCATGTAGAGTTTGTTCAATATTCAAATCCTTGTTATAGTTTAGAATTCTTAGGCTTATAAATTTATTCGTTTAGTAAAAATAAAGGAATGAAAAAAAAGGAATGAAGTGAAATGTCATCAATACACGTTTTATCCATAATAACATCAGTTTGCACTTTAGACGAAATTGTCACAAAAATTTTAAATACTTCTTTTTTTAATATCGACACATATCCATGTAAGTATTTTAAGTATTTCAGTTTTTTGTTGAGTTTTCTTATTGTAAATGAAATATGCAGTCATTGACGCCAGCTTGCATCCAAATTAACTTTATGATGAGGATCTCATTACATATTTTTCTGTTACGAATTTTTTCTTCAAAAAATTTTAAACAATTTTTGATTTTTTCTTTTTTGGGGGAAAAAATGCAAAAGGCTCATTTTCTGCTTGTTTTAAATCAAACAAGTTTATCCATAAAAATTCCTTAAATTTATATTAAATGGAAAAAAGCACTGAAGGAGGCAAAACAGGAGTGCAGAGGCTTAAATAGTCTTCAGTCTTCTTTTTATTGGTGTTGTGGAATATTTTTAGTACTGCACTTGCTTGAAATAATTTTACAAATGAAATATGTGAAAAAGGCACGGCAAGGTCGTCAATGGCGGAGGCTGGTACAAGCGCCTTAATGCACTTGTTCGCGTATTGCCGGTTTATTTATTTTGCACTGGAAACTGAAAAAAAACTTAAACTTTTACGTATTTACTACCCACTTCTGTTGGTTACCTCTGCAGCTTATACCGCGTACAATAAGCGTTTTCGTATTACCAAATGCCTAGCGGATTTGTTTAAATTGTAGTAATATACCATAATCAAAACTTCATTGCCCGAGCCCAATGGCTCTTAAATTTATAGGTTGAAATGGCATTTAGAGATTTACAAAATTTTATTTTAATACGGCAATTAAAAAAATAAAATTCTTTAATATACATAGTATATATGTGTATTTTTTGTTGACATTGAGATACTCTCGTGTCGTGAATAATTTTAGAAAATATATAATAAAGATGTGCTATAATTGTTATATATTAAAATAATTAAGTGCTTCATTTATAATAATAATTATAATTATTTTTGAAATTGTTATGTGGCATACTTAAATATAATGCAGAAAATTATAGGGAAGGAATTTTATACAAAATTCGTACTTGAAACAAGGTACGAGTGCAAACCTATGTGCCATTAACATGTCAGTGGAAACAACAGAAAATTTAATAATTATTTAATTATAAATATCCTTTCAAAAAAAGTAAGAAATAAATAGTATGTTTAATAAAGATATCTTCCCAGTAAAATATATATTTATGATAAATTATATATGTCCAAATTTTTGGACCTAATTTGTCAACACTGAAAATTGGTTTATAAATTCGAAAAAAATACGATTCAGTTTACTGATAATAACTACAGTCATATAATTTTATAATTTATTGAATTAATTTATAAATATTGAATAAAATAATAACAGGAAAGTTCATTTTCTTAAATGTCTTTTTTTCAATATTTTTTTTAAATGCTATATTTAAGGCATTTTTAATGTTCTCCGTTAAGTCCAAAAATTGAATATATAATACATTAATTTAAAAAAAAAATAAATGTGTGAAAACATACTATATATTGAATAACGTACTCAGATACATACTTTTTTTAATTGATTTAGAAGAAAAAATAGATATAGGTGGGGTTAAGATGTAGTGTAATAATACTTATAAAACTTCAACTTATATGTGTTTAGGCATGATTCACTGATAGCATACTTATAGTTCATAACCTTTTAAAATGATTAGAAAATACTTAAAATTAATGAATATTATTTAATTATTCTTAATTATTTTTTTAATATCAGTATTTTTAAGAATTTCGTGTAATTTTTTTCTATGACATAAACAGTGAATTGAGAATTAACACTTCACATAATTCTGAATTCTTTTCAACTAAACACTGAACACTATCCTTTCTAGACAGCTAAACGCTGAACACTGTCCTTTTTAGACAGCTAAACACTGTTCTTTCTAGATAGCTACACACTGCCTTCCAAATCAGGGTCTCCTAGGAGTTATGAGTTATATAAATGTCCTTTGATGTAACAACGAATATTATTCCATCCAAAATTTTTAATAAAATATACATTACTCAAATTTCAATTAAACAAAATTGACTCTATACTGTGCTAATAGCAGAGAACTAGTTTATATTTACATAAACCTTTCCGAATTGGAAAATAAACGAATATATAAGAGCGGTATGGTCAGCCAAAAATTTAATTAATTAAAATAATTTAAAAAATAAATTTTTGTTGTTGTTTCACTTCTGTTCGAAAACCTCTTTATAAGAGCGGTATATAATATATTATACGCGAGATCACTAGGCTATTGCAGTGCTTTCCAAGCTAAGGTTAAAGCCACTCATGCATTAGCTAAGATCTAATAAGATCTAAAAATAACACAACTGCCAACAAAAAACTCTGAACTGATAGAGATGAGGTTAAAAGCTATATTGTTATTCTATTCATATATTAATAAGAAAAGGTCGGCAAACAACGTTCATATAGTTTTGACACCACTTCGTACTGATAAAGAAAGCAATTGTAGAGCAACCCAAACAATAAATTTGTTTTTCACATACCACAAAAAATTCGGATAAAAAATGTTAACTTGTTTTGAATGTCTCATAAGACTTAAAGCAATTAAGTCACTCTTTCATAACAGAATAAACACTTTTTTAAGATCTTCTAAAGATTGTTGTAATAATCTGCATATATATGTAATTAAAAATCATTGTTTAATATGTAGGGTAGGGTTCAGAAAAAAGAAGAAACAGTCGAACAATCCTTTTAAACTAACAACCTCTAGCTAGAAATAGATTGTCTTTTCAGTTGGATTGTGTTTATACTCTCTACCGCTAACTTTAAACAGATACTCCACTTTATTAAAACTTTGTGATGGTTCCGTAGTAGTAGTTGTTACAGTTCCATGATAAACAGTGGTATAAAAATAGATTCGTAGAAATTAAGTTAGTGTATGTCAGTGTACTGGGTACCTGCTATAACTGTTTAAGTTATAATTTTTAAAGCTTAAACAATTATAGTTTCTATTGAGTGTATGAAAATTACTGAATTTTTAATGTACCCGATTTAGTCTAAGCATAGAGTTATTATAGAAATTTCTACTACGATAATGTTCAGATAATAAGCAAAGATGAACACAGGAGACAACAAAATTTATAAGTGGATAGCTTACAAGAACTATACGGTCAGGATTAGAGACAAGTCATTTATAGTGTTGCAGATGTTTAAGAGTCTAAATAAATTGTATGTTATAGTTTACCATAATAACGACATAATAGATATAACATTAGATGATGCTACATACATATAACTAACATAATACTTTTTATGTCAGAGACTATCATAGTAATATTGTAATATATATAATATTAGTTAAGATTAACATAATATTATTGTCATTATCCATAGCTATATAAAGCGATTTTAAACCAAACAATATTATTAGCCTCCCCAATAATGATAAATACTGAGTAAACTCTATATAAGATTTCCAATTTAAAGAATTGATTGCAAGATTTCGATTTTATAGTTCTAGTTATGAGCAGAACTAAGCAGGGGTTTGTTCACCTTGATAGTTTACAAGAACTATTATATGAGGACGTGGCGTACATTTTCCACATTGGCATAACGGGCTGTAGGCTTCTTTGACTTCCAATATATTTGAACTTAGAATGTCTACAAAATTTTTTAAACGATTTTAAGAAAAAGCTTTTACTTAACCATATGAGCTTTGTGAACTTGCACCAAACATTATTATTGATGTTGGCAATAAAGTTAAACTGCTGGTTTTTTTAGTAAATTCTCTTCAGTGTTAGCACAATATATCGCATAGGTTATAGTGTACCATTGTAGTTCAAATAATAAATAATTTTGTAATTAATGATAAAAACTAATTTTTGAAATAGTTATCAAAACAAGTAGCTTGAAATTAAAGATCATTAAAGATGGTAAAGTTGAAAACGGTTTGAATATGTATATTTTTTTCACATAAAAAGAATAATACTATATTTGTTCACATAATTAAACAAAAATGAAACAAAAATTGCCACTTTATGTCTAAATATTTTTAGTTTTAATTATTGTACTGAGCCGAGTGTACAATTAAAAATAAATCAACACTTTGTAAAGCAACGAAATCATTACATTTCGTTTAAGCGCTGCAACATTAACAAAAACTAAATACCACAAAATTACAAGTTATGTGCAGCGAACTCAGGCATTCAGCAGTACCCGCTGCCTCAGTAAGCTCAGCAGTCTCAGTAGTCTCGGCGGCAGCCACTTAAAATGCTCCGAAATTACAGCGCTGAAAAGTATCCATCATATTATGTCAGTCGATGTGAGCTTCCAAGGTCTAGGTCAGCGTTGTTTATAAAATTTCGGTTACTTTCCGTCGCTGTTGTGTGCGCACAACAAATGCACAACAGACGCCTCGCTGCCGAGATGAAGATAAAGTAACTATGAGGTATTCACACAGCGATTTTATTTCGTGGAATTTTGTAAAAACATGCGCTGGTGTGGGTTTGTGTTGTTTTAATAATCATCTTATTTTTCTTTTTTTTTTGTTTTTGTTTTTTTTTTATTTTAATAAGAGTACGATATGATCAGCTGGTGAATTAAATATATCGGTAAGATCGTTAAACCATCATTGTTGGTCTCAACGTGATTAATTCTCAAATCGGATTTTAACTCATTTTCATATAATTTGTATGTTAAATAGTTGGGTTTGCCATAATTTAAATGAGTTGGTGTGGGCTGAAATTAAGTTTCAGAATTTCAGTGTAAAAATCTGTTTAATTATAAGGAAAAACTTTAGAATGAGTATTGTTGAAGTTTATTTAAGCAGAAGGCGACAATGGAAGTAAATTGTTTTAAATTACAAAATACAAATTATTTAAACTATAATTAGCATATAATAAAAATAAAATTACAGGGAGCCTTTTAATCGGAATGGGTACACTGAGAAAAATATGCTCTAATTACATACTAGTTAAATTTATCTGATCATTTTGTTAGAAAAATGTGATATGGTTGAACCAATATATGTGACGAATAAAAATATTTTGACCTGCGATTTTGTTTAAATATGTTTAAATCAACCAAATTATTTTTCTGAGTGTAGTAATATAAGAAAATAGTAGGTTCTTAGCTCTAAAGCACTATGAATGTAACGCCATTTGCGATTGGAAAATTTGGGGTAACTTTTTCAACTTTATGAGCAATTTTCATTTTCGATTGGTAAATTTCGAGTGAAATGTATAACACTCCAGATTAATTTATAATACTCTAGATATTTTGTCAAAGTATTAAGATTACCCTGAAATATAAACTGTTTTATGTGGCTTGATAAATTGAGTGAAAATGTTGGCTTAAAGTCATTCGATAAGGTACCAAAATTTGACAGATCGGGAGTAGATTGAATCTGAAGATATAGTAGATATATGAGTCAACTGTCTGAATTGAAAATGTTTAAGCATGTGCATTCTCTTTAGGCTAATGTTGTCAGGTTGGTATTATACATATCCTACATATCGTAAAGAGTATGCATATCCTAAAGAGTAGATCCTTGGCCCTTGGTAGAACAAAGTCATATGAATTACTTAGTTATTTTGTTAGTAATTGAACGATTAAATAAATCATTTGAATAGCTGTGGCTTCAAAAAAAGTGTTAGATTATTAGGTGATGTATAATGGTTAAAAATGTGGGGTCTTACTCAATAATTTGTAAAAGAAAAACAAAAAACTTTACTATATCAAATCACTTTAAAAATCTAATTTATTTTCATATTATAAAAAACTTGAGTAACTTTTGGAATCATACATAGTTAATTAGAAAGAAATTAATAGTTTTAAGTACCTTTCTACTTCGAGACATTTGGTATTCTATTTTACTGCAAATTCTGACTGTAAGAGTTAAGAGGAAAAAGAAACAGCTGAAAATTTTCTATGCAAATGTGCAAGCCTTGCAAGATTAAGAAGAACTTTATTTGCTAATCTTAAAATCTTTACGACCTGCTGTAACTGTTTAAGGGTATAGGGTGTCTTCATGGTTTTAATTGTATCTAGTCCATTTTATAGGTCTCACAAACACTAATCACAATTACAGTTCATACTATTTAAAAGTATATGAGATTAAAAAACAGCTGATCATCACATGGTGTTATCATCGGAGATTCATAATAGACTTGCACCTTGTTAAATCTATCATTCCTTGGTTAATCAGCATTTGAACTTATGCCCCAAATTTAAAAAAAAAATTTAGAGTTAAATTTAAATTAAATTTAATATTTTTTAAATATATTGTGTATTGTTTATATTGCAATATTATAACTTTTGTATATTGAAGAAGCAAATATTATCTATTATACAGGGTTGGCTATATTCGATGGACCCAGTTATTTAATAAAAAAACATGTTGAAAACATATATTTGTCTGGATATTATAAATAATCCTAAGGTAGTTTTAGACTAGAAAGAGTCCTGAAAACATGCGTTCTAAATTGAAAATATTCTTAAATACATATTTTTTAATCTTTTATTATATACTAAAATCTATGCACAAGTGAAATAATAATATTAAATTAATGAAAAAACATATCATCATATCAATTGCATTATAATTATATGGAATTATAACCATGTATTTAAAGATTTATTTTATTTATAATTCTACAATATCCATTTTTAAAATCTCTTTTATTTCTAAATGTTTTACATAATGAATTTAATAATAACTTTCTGAAAAACCAACCCAAAAATCCATTAAATATTACAGGTGCATTAAGTTGAGAGTGCGGGTCATTCCTCTTCATAAATGCAAACATTTTTTCCAATAAAACACGTTTTTATATAAAATTATATCATATAAAATATACATAATTCCTAAGCAGAAGCAGAAATATAAATTAATTGTGAGTTAAAAATATCTTTAAGTTTTTAAATCTTACGCAGTGCATTTAATTTGTTAAATAAATTATTACTTAAATGAAGTTGTAACTAACTTTAGTGACAGATCTGACAAAAATAATAAAAGAATGCATGGTAAACATAAATTTTTAATAATTTTTTAATAAAAACTAATAAAATAAATTTTATACTTTTAGCCAAAATGAAACTGCAATATTTAAGCTGAGAGACTGAAGTTATTACTTCAGCTTCATTTAGATTTTTTGAGATACGAGTATGTTGACTGCCATCACATACAACGTCTGAATATTAACGATGCTAATAAAATCAAATGTAAAGTTTGAAATATTGCATTGTATTCTTATTTTTATGATTTTAACATTTAAAGATAATTGTATGTTTATTGTGTGGTTTAATTAACGATCATCACGGTGACATTTTGAATTCAGCCAAAAATTTATTTATTTAGTTAAATATTAAATTTTAAATTAAATTTGATATTAATGTTAGTTAGGTTGATAGTGACTATTTTACTTAATAGCAACTATTGTATTTTAATAGAGAGGTTTCGAACAGTACTAAATTGCAACAACAGAAATTTTTATTTATTTTTGATTCATTGAATTTATGGCTGGCCATACAGCTATTTCGAGTATTGTTAAATTACTCCTGAAATTTATTTACTTGGGTACAATTTTATGAATTGCAAGTACCAAGTGTTTAACTTGTACCCTGCCAAATTTGAAGCTTAGAGTTAGTGTTCATTAGTCAATTGACCCAACGCCTTACTTGACTTGTATATCGTACTTGGAGTTTTGTTACTTTGCAGAGTTCGTATTGGGAAGAAATTGAATATCAGTTCAAGTAATTATTATTTATTTATACATAAATTCATATATTTATTTATATAAATATATAATATACATATATATATAATATATATATAATTTATATAGTTATATATATATAAATTTATTTTTACATTAATTTTAATATTAAATGATTTCATATTAAATGTGATTTTAACGTCAATATAGATATCACAAAATGATTTCTATAACCCCCAAGACAGCAGAACTGTCTCTCTATACCATCATCTGTTATGTATGAAACAGATGAATTGGGCGCTCACGTAATACATGAGCTAAACACTTCACTGAAAGATATCGCTAAAAAATAATTTAGTTTTAACCTCAAAATATCAGAAGACTTGAATAATTACGACATGTATGAAATGGGTAAATTAGGCAACCATATAATGAATATGAAGCGATTTAATGGGAATATATAGCTAAATGACATATCAGTTATAGCCCCCAAGGCAAAAAATCTAAAGACTTCATATCATAGAGTAATATCTTAGTTATAACACCCAGACAGCAGAAGATTTGGAAATATAAGTGCTTTCGAAAATATAAGCGACTTGGTCATATCCCTTATAAACCGGCTGAAGGTATGACTAATCTACATCTAAAGTTATAAGCCCCAACACAGTAGAATTATGCTTATGTTAAACATTGACCAGGGGAAATGAGCTTCGACTCTTTGTGGAGAGTCTTGGTTAAATAAAGCCATTGGAAACTAACAGAGTTCAATTAAAATTATTTAAATTTTTAGTAAATATCTTAAGGGCTTAATAAAAATATATATGAGAGTTCTTATCGATCGCCTTTTAAACTTTAATTAAAGATTTTACAAATATTCAACATAACTTCTCCAATTGTAAGTAATGACGGTCATAACTTTATTTATGTTGCTTCAAGATTTCTGACACAGAGTGTAACTTAATGGCTACTTTTAAACATAATTATGAAATATATTAAGTAGTTATATTGAAAAATTAAATGAAAAAATGCTTGAAAGCAAAAAAAAAACAAAAAAAAAAAATTAAAAAATATATTAAAGAAAATTTAAAATATAATAAAAAATTGACAGCCATGTGACAACATTATTAATTGCAAAGCCAAGTACTAAATCTGCGATATATGTACAAAGTTAATGAAGAGAATCGAAGTGTACTCAACTACAAATTATGCAAATTGTAAATTGTACAAGTATCTGAAGAATGCATTTAGTTGAAAATCTGAACACTTCTGTTTTTGGTATTGGAACTTAATTAAGCAGCTGCTGTCATTTAGCAATGTCATAAAAATAAATAACCCCATTAACAAATTACCCCCAAAAAACTTAATTTGCACAAAATGCATTCAAGGTATATTCACTAGATTGCATGTATGTACTCGTATGTGGACATTAAATGTCCACCATACCACAACGGAGTACACCACAAATGATTATGGCCACTCATTATGTAAATCTTTAGCCAAAATTCCAAAATTATAAGTAAAACAAGACGCGCATTTAAAGTTATTTTTGCGGTTGTGGCGTTAAATTAAAGCAGCGCCGAAAAATATGATGGATCATCAGGTTAATAGCAAAATACATATGTACAGCGTATATATACAGTCTTACAGACTTACAGTCGAAGGGAACTAACTGAAAGTGAAGCAGATTCAGAGACAGACGATTGAGCAGTTGAGGAGTCACTTTACTTTTACACAATAAAACAAAACTTCAGTTGAGTGTTAAGCACTTGAGGTTGCCACTGTGATTTGTCTTTTGTCATTGTTTTTTTTTATTATTTTTTGTTTTTAATATTATTTTTATTTTATTTTTTTTAGTTTTTATATTTTAATAGTTTTACGCTTGCAAAATGTGAAGCGTGTCACTGATATGAAAAGTACTTAACTCAGTTTCTTCTTGCTTATTGATATTGAATTGAATTTGTGAAATTTCGCAAAGCGCACAACAGTGCGTATGAGTGATTTTGATTTGTGCAGCCGCGGCTGTTGCTACCGCCACCGCGGCACTTATTGTGACAGTTGAACGCCTTTAAGTAGGTGAAGTGATAACGAAACATTCAACAGAAAGAACTGAATTTTCAGTTTAAACAATTAATAATTTCAATTTCATAAGCGAGCCGTGAGCAGTGAGTGAGTATCTGGGAGATAGATAGAAGCTTTAACACTGCCAGTTAAAGCTTCACTTCACGGTTTGTTGTCTTATTGCTGCCATTAAGACTTCTGCTTTTTGTTTGCTGGCAATTAATTAAACCATAAAATTGTCTGTTGTGAATTCCGAGTTACAAATTATGCGCAACAATTGATACAAGGTCATTTGGCGATACTTAGGCCGTTTCGGAGGCGTTTGTGCCGTAAAGTATCTCTAACCAATTTTATTGCTCCCGCAAACTGCGACCGCTGCAATAACAACAACAACAACAATACTAACAACAGCAGCGGTAACTGCTGTAAATTTGCGGTTAGGCATTGACTTGTCTACTGTGTTGGCAGCAACTCAAACAAACTGCATGTGAATTATTTGCATAACCCGTAATCGCATTGTGATACGATCATAGTGCACAGACTCCTACTCTGCAGTAGTAGTAGAAGAAGAAGAAGAAGAAGAAGAAGCATGATATAGTCTTTTGTATTAGACAAAAATGTTTTCTATTTAGTTTTTTTTTTTTGGTTTTAGGTATTTTAGTTTTTTGGTTGGTAATTAATTTGAGATTCTTAAACTTAATTTTTGCAGTAACATGTGAACTCTTTGAAGATTTCTTTGATTTCTTTGATTGTGCAATGACTTTTGTTTATGTTTGCTATTTTGAGGAAATCTATAATGTTTTTTTTGCTAATTTTGTTTTTTCACTTTTTTTTTTTTGGGTATTATTGTTTTTAATTTGATTGTTAGTTTTTGTAGGCAAAGGTAAATGTTTACAAAATACTTGTGAAATAACTAAGAACAAGCAAAGAAGTTGTTTTGTTTGCATTTTGCATGATTTGTCTTAAAAGTTTATTTTCATGTTGATTATAAATTAAATTCTTGCAAAATTATTGCAGTAGCTTTTTGGCAAATAAGAAATTCTTATACAAAATGAGAAGAGTTGCAAATTTCAGGTAAATATTTTTATCAAAAATTGTAAAAATTGTATAACAATGTAAAAATTACATTATTTGTTTTTAAGATAAACAAACAAAAAGAGTTATTTTTTATCACATTTTAGATTAAAAAGTATAAAAAATATTATTCGAAATTATTATTATATTGAGTAATTCACAGTAAATTATATTCATTAAATATTAATAATATATTATATATTAATAATATAAATAAATATGTTTAACAAATATCAATAATTCATAAAAATAAAATATAATTATAAAATTATAACTATAAAAATTACAAAATATTAAAATTATGTATAATAAATATTAATCAATATAAAGTATATAAATATAAATATTGATATAAAAAATATTTTATAAATATTAATCATTTTTATTTATTATTCTTATTCCTATTATTCTTATTAAAATGTCTGTTTTTTACACCAGAAAACTATTTCAAATAGAATAAAGATCAATATCCATAAATTTTCATACATAAATATTAATTTTAATCAAATGTAATTCATAGACTACGTATACAGATTTTTCAGATATTATTCAATATTTATCACCAATAGAGTTTGAAAATATTTATTAGGTTGATTGCAGTTAAAAAATTATATACGAACAATTAAATCAATGCCAATAAATTAAATTTTTTTCAAATTATTTTATATAATATTTTAGATATATTTTAAAATATAAAATAAAATAAAATAAAATAAAATAATATTAAATAAAATAAAACAAGCGAATAGCCAAAATCAAACAGTTATCAGTTAAAATGATAAATTTATATATAATAGAAATGTAAAAAAATTAAGATCGTTGTCCCTTAAAGTTTTATCGCCAGAACTTATATATATACACCAGATTCCACTTCTTCAAATTTTTATTGTATATGAATAATATTGAATATTAATTATATATTGTCGCGAAACATTAGTAATAACGAGTTACCATATATCATAAAAAATTTGTTCGTTGTATCTAGTGGTTGAGGAAATTATATATAATATTTGAAGTATATTAATGATATAGCTTAAAGTGCAGTTGAAGTACTTAAGTCTTGCAAAATAAAGCTGATTTGCATTGTATCCAGATCTTTCAATAACTTTCATTGAATCGTATAAGGTCTGAAATTTTGAAGCAAGTTGTACTGGGGTTAAAGTCGCTTAGTCAAAAAAAAAATGTTCAAAAAATGGAACTAGACCTTCCATATAATTATCTTTCAAATGAATAACTAGCTTATTGTGGCTTTCATTGAATTGAATAAAGTCTGCGATTTTAAAGCTGAAGTGGTATTACGTTTACCTAGTCTAAATATTGCCAAAAAAAAAACAGTTCTAGGAACCTAATACAAGTTTTTTTCAAACGAATGCCTCACTTTTTGGACAGAGATATATTGTACAGTTTATAAATAGTCTTTATTTTTCCAGCGTAGTTCACAAGATTGCAATGCACAATTTTTCTTTCAAATACTCCCACGGCAAAAAGAGATAAGAGTTTTTCTGAATCATCTCATAAGAGGCAACTAAAATCTGTTGATACTACTTAATACTGTTTAGACTATGAATGTAATGAATAAGTTTTACGTGCAGCATCCGACCGGAGTCAACCCTCATAGCTTCGACTTTTCAACCGAATGCTATTAACGAAGGAACAACAGAAGCGTCCCCCACGCTCTCTCACAAGAAAACTATATCCTGGCATTTCTTAATGTCAGTGTTATCATATTTAGTAAAAACGTATAGCTAATTTTTTTTTAATATGAATAAAAAGTAGTAAATTGCTGTATAATCATGTTAACATATTAACTATATGTATTAATTTTAGATCTTTATAATCTATTATAATCTATTATCTATTAGTATCGGTTCGTATACTAAGAGCACCGTGGTGTTAAGTCGAAGTGGCAGATAACCACGTTAGAAACTGCTATTAACTCCGACTTCACAAATAATAATTAAGAAAATATATACAATCGAATGTCGCACATAAGTAAATAAAGAATGCCAAATACTGACGACTTCGAATTATATTATAAATCTACTTTATGTACTCTTTTGCAATAGAGGATTTTAAGAATGTGGGAACTTGTGTTAAAAACTTATGGAAATTAGTTTTGTTAAATACCGAAATTGTAATTTATTGGGAAGTATTATGATTTATTGGTGTAGTTATAATTTCGAAATCACAATTGCCTATATATATAAAGTTTTTGTTTATAAAATATTATTGAATTGATTAAGAAATCAACTATGGAAGGCTATTTCATAGCTAAAAATATTTATAATACATTTTCAAACTAAACGAACTCAATAACATAGTATATATGCATATCCACGGTATGTATATATATATACTTGTATATTTGTGCATATATGTATACATATGATTCCAAAAAAAAAAAATTTTTTGCAAATTATATACGTCAATGAATTAAGAAGTCGAAAAAATAAAAAAGAATTACAACAAAAAATTTCATGTTTTTGCAGGTTTATTTTTTTTTAATTCTCCAACTGTATTTGACAATTTGCATAAAAAATTAATTTAATAAAATTAATTAAACAGAATTGATTTTTTTCTTCTTCTTCCACTTTACGATTTTAAAATAGAAAAGGTTGCTTGCCAATTGCTAACTTGATATGTCAAAATAAATTTGACGATGATTTTTAACTTAATTAAGTGAAATTAATTTAATTTAGTTATAAACCAAAATACCGTGCGGTCATTAAGAAAAATATGAAATTATTAAAATGATCGATGATCATTTTAAAATTAAAATATTAAAATAATATATCATAAGTTGTGATAGTAACACAAAAAAAAAATACTTGAAAAAATTACTAAAAAAGAATTATTGAAAAACTATAAAAAACAAATGCTAAAAAAATTTATATTTAAAAAATTAATTGATAATTTTTATATAGGAAAAATTTTTTTTATATGCAAATAATTTTTAAAATATATTATTGCCATTAATAACTTTCAATTAATAAAATCTACAGTAAGTACTTCTTAGTCTGCCATAAATGGAAGATAATTACCATGGTCTAATCGTTGGTAATGTCTAATAAAATAAGATTTATACAAATAGTTTGTGAAAATGTCAATTGGCTTCGGTGATGATTGGTTTTCTATATCCAAAGCATTGGATTTCTCTACAATTTAAACGTTTCCTCTTTGTAGTAATGGCAATCAACTTAAAAGACTTCTAGTTTGCTTACCTTTGAAAATTAATTCATTGACTAGATTAGGTCATAATCTACTATATTTGTTTTAGAAAGTAGCTTTAAAAATTTAATGAAGCTAATTAATAATATATGTAGTTTTTAATAATTCATTTATTTTATTCTAAATATTATTAGCAATTAATAGGTTTTCTTTATTTATAAAAATGAACTTTTTGTTGTTAATTATAAAGCAGTTAATGAAAAAAAAAATATTATCGTATAATTTAATGTTTTATAATTTATGTAAACACAATAAACCAATTTAAGTTAATCTAAGAAAGTTGTTGTTTTATGTGTGTGAAAGGAAGCCATTCATTCGAATGATACTTTAAATAAAAATTAGATTATTAATGAATAGATGGTGGCTTATGTCATCGTAAGATCATCATATAAACTGTATATCAATATAAAACTGGCATGTATACACAAAGTAATAAGATGATAAGATAAGATGAGATAAGATATCTGGCATCTGACAGTACTCTGCGTCATTAACTCATTTGGCTTCCACTTCAAGACTATCACTTAAAATAGCGATAGACAAACAGTGTCTTAATTGAATTAATTCGCTGAGTTCCTTATATGATCTATTTGGAAAACAAATAAAAATGCATACCGATTTTTAATGAGTTTATAATGCCGAGTAAGAAACCAGGTATATAAACCATTAATTTATTTCTATTGTATATTATAAGCTATGTCTAGCATTTGACATCTCATTGAGATATTTGTGTACGCCAATTGTAGCATTGATTAGGTGAGATGAAATGGAGGGAGGAAAGAGTCTTCTTCAATTAGTTAGAAAGTCGTTTTTGATTCCACAATTCTTCAAAATTATTGGTAAAAGAAATATCGACGAGAGTGTTGAAAACAGGGACACTCCATGGCTTAGGCCTGGTTTTAAACAAGCCTGGACATAGAATATAACAAGATCATATATGTATATAATAATTGAGAATATTTAATATTTATATGTTATAAATTATACCAATATAGTTTTTTGAATATTAGGTTCATCATCTTTAGTGAAATTATTTAGTTAAATATTTTTTAATCAGGATAAGAAAAAATCAATTGCTGTGTTTTTGTGTTATAATATTAACTATATATATTAATTCCAAAATATAATTATATATAATTATCTAATATAGTATAAATATATTAAATTATATAGAATATAACATATACATAACATATTTATATATGATATATGTAATATATATATAATTAATTATATTAATTATACTTATTTCAATCTCAGTGTTATTGCTATCAATTAAATAATTTAGTTTATTTTTTTTTATCTGAACAAAATATCGATTTAAAAAAACATCAATTTTTTTTTATTTTGTAATTATTTATTTATTGTTCATTTAATTTGATATTCATCTTTCCAACACATTTGGTCATATCAATAATCAATATCAAAGCCTTAACCTTTTCTTGCAAGAAGTTTGAAATTTATTTTAATAGAAAAATAAATTAATTTTAATACAAATATAAATTTATTTTAATTCAAAAATAATTCAAAAAACCGCAATCTTTACGCTAACGGTTACTGATTTAATTCATCATAAATAATTTGACACCGAAACAAGTTCTATAAATTAAAAGATCTTATCTCGTGTTGGGTGTGTGTGCTTCATAGATACAAATTATATAAGATATTGCATTGGTCAAAGATACAAATACATAACTAATAGATACTTTAAGTGTTTAATTTATGGTCATTTAAATAAAAATAACTGTTTTGAAATATTCTAAAAAATCCAGTTGATTTATTAGAGGAAGCATTGAATGATGATTGAAGGAAGGAAACTGTGTTATTGTGTTATATTTAAATTTATTTAACACATGAGATAAAAAATTAGATAAATAAAATAAACATAAGTAAAAATATGTAAATATATTAGTAATAACTTTTAAAATATTAAATATATAAACATTGTTATTTTTAGATTTATTTAACATACAAAAGATCGCGAAAAAAATTATATAAAAAAAAATTTATAAATAAATTAATATAAAATAAATATTTAAATATGTATGCATTGTTATATTTAAATATATTTGACAGATAGCCAAAAATGTATAATATAAAAAAGATAAATATAAATAAATAACTTTAATTAAACAAAGAAATATATTTTTATTAATATATATTATAATTAAAATAATTATATATAAACAAATTTTATCAATAAAGTAAATAAATAATGTGTTATAGAAATATGTTTAATATTTAGCCAAAAATGCATAATATAATTAAAATATATATAAATGAATAAATTTTTTATATATCTATAAATATGAATTAATATATATAAATGTATATATAAAATTTATTATTTATATAAATGAATAAAAAATATATAATTTTTTATTAAAATATATTAGCAAAAACATAGTAATAACAAACTACAATTAAAATAAATATATATTAATAAATTGAATTCATAAAATAAATTAAATTAAAGGAATTAATTAAATTAAATAAATAATACTAAAGTGAAATATATTTGACAGATAGAAAAACAATATAATAAAAATGAATATAAATAAAACAATTATTTAAAAATATAATTAAATAAAAGTTTCAACATAAAGTTTTAATTTTAAATAAATATTTAAATAATTTTAAATATCATATAAATATGAATAAATTGTTTTAATGACCAAATTTTACTTATATATTACTATATATATTAATTAGTCAATGTTTAATACATTAATAATACATACATAATAATACAATACTTCTTAAATTATTATTAAAAAATATACGAATTGGTATTATATTGTACCTTGAAAATGACTATCGATTACAGTCGAAATATTGGTAGCAATTAGATATATTTTTTAATAATAATTTCAAAAGTTGTGTATTATTTAAGTAATTGACTAATCAGTCTGTTTAATAATATATAATTCAGAATATAATATATATGAACTTAATTGCTTGAGCCTATTAATACGTATAATATAATATACCTTCATCACTTGTTCATTATTTTTCTCATCACATGCTTACAAGGGAAGACAAGGAAAGAGAACAATGTGATTTTATTTGTGTCCCTCGAATGGGTATATTCTCCAAGAAGGCCAACTTAAAACTAGAATATCGACAAACGAATCAATATAATAGATATGTAGTTGACATAAATAGTTGGTGTTATTCATCTCACAACTAGAAGATTTGATCATAATAAAAATTTGATATGCTTATGTGCATTCTAAGTTACGGCCAAGCGTCTATTATGGCATCACTTAATCGATCTTATAATGAAGTTTTTGGATTCACAATAGGTATATCCCTATCTCCTACAGCCAGCTAGTGCCTCACAACGAGCCTAATCTTAAGATCTTGTCTTCCGAAAGCTATACTACCATTAGTATTTATCATATATCGATACAGATATTTTATAAATATATATTAAAAAATTATAATAATAAAAATAATAATAATAATGAAAAATGTAATAAAAAATAATAATATAAAATATATTTAATTGTATACATTTTCTAAAAATTCTTCAAGAAAGGTCAGATTTGAAGAATTTTTCTACTGAACTCGTGCCAATGCCACCGAACCTGGCCAATCTTTGACACTGAGTGTTGGTAGTCTCATTACAAGTAATAACAATAAAAGTAATTTGCGTGCTACTAAATACTTGAGTACTTAATTTTTACATTAATTTAAATGCTTAAGCGTTCAAATAATTATTTATTAAATTAAGAAACCATGAAAACGGTTAAAAGTTAATTTATTCGGACTTAATGTACAATATTGTTATTAAATTGGTTTTGATTAGGAAACTTTTTACACTGAGTATAAGTATATATTAAATTACGGATTATAATATTAATAAAATATGCTTGACCTGATAATCACAGGTCATTCTAGAAAAGGAAATGACGTTAAAATACATAGACTAATAAAAATTTATATGAAAGACTTAAGTTACAAACTGAGTATGATTTTTTAAGTCCGATTTGTTAAGTTCTTTATAACGAGAAACCCAAACTGGGTTACCAACGTCAGCTATGGCATGTTAACACTTCACAAACTGAAGTAGTCTTTCCGACGGGTAGTCAAAACAGCTTTTCAAAGAATTTTCAAGCAATCGCAATAATTTGTCGCATTTTTAAAACTGCCCGTTTCTGTGTTAACAGAAAATGTTTTTCATGGAGCATTGCACTACGCAACTGCATTTATTGGCAGTAAAAATACTTGAATACTCAAATGAGCAGAACTTCTAAAGTGCATGTCGAGGTAAACGCATCTGAAAACTCATGGACTCGGCAAGCGATGTGTCGGAGGCAATCCAAATGCTTGAAATTGATTGCCACCTATGGCTGCACAAGTCCGTTAAGTGTTAATAATTGTTCACCTAGAAACTATGAAAGACAAAGGTCAAAAAGTGCAAAATTTTAAGTTGAATAATTAAAACCATAATAAACATAATCATGTTTTTTTATTTTATATAAACAAACATTTTATTTAAAAAAAAAGCATATATTAAGTTTCCTTATAAACAAAATATAAATTACTTATTCACCACAATAATTTACACCACTTTACTTTTTTCATTACAGTCTGATCGTTGTTATGCACCTGAGGTATGTTGTCGTATGCCTTCCACAACTTTAACCGAAGATGGTTATGTTTTGAAGACACCAGCTAAGAAATTCCCCTTGCCCACACCTACAAATCCACCAGTACCAGAAACAACACCAGGCTATTATCGTCCACCACAAACCACACCACCACAAGTTTATCGTCAACCACCCACAACAACAAGACAACCTTTCTATCGTCCACCAACTACCACTTACAATCCAGCACCCACAACCACTTTACCACCATACCGTCCACAACCCACACAACCTGCTTATCGTCCACAACCCACACAACCTGCCTACCGTCCACAACCAACACAACCTGCCTACCGTCCACAGCCTACACAACCTGCCTACCGTCCACAACCCACACAACCTGCCTATCGTCCACAACCTACACAGCCTGCTTACCGTCCAACTAGACCCACTAATGAATATTTACCACCTGTACAAGATAATGAAATTCCACAACCATCCAATATCAAACCCGTGACACGCACCCCAACAAGAAAACCAATACGAGGTGAAGATATTTTGTCACCACAAATTTTCCCCACACAAAAAGGTTTCGATTTGCCCAAACATTATGCTAAATGCGCTTCGGCTTTAGTTTGCACACCAGAGAATTATTGTAACACCATTGGTGTCATTACTGATACTCCAGTCGATCTCACACCTATCGAAGCTGCCTTCCGCGTACCACTTACCGATTGTTTGTTGCCTGACTCTGGTGCACCTGGCAAATGTTGTCGCGACTCGAACTACGTTGATCCATGGCCCGTTAACTTGGCTGGTGTCTGCGCTACCAGAAATAAGGTGAGTATTTATAGTAAATGTGGTGTATATAGTTTACTTAACTAATGTGTTCCACATTTGTGTACTTTAACAGAGAACCAAACCAACTGGTGTCAAGGATATTGACGCCAACTTCGCTGAAATCCCATGGCAAGCAATGATCTTGAAGGAATCCTCAAAAACTTTATTGTGTGGTGGTGCTATCATTGGTGATGAATTTGTTTTAACCACTGCGTCTTGCGTGAATGGGTAAGTGGTTACATTTTGATGGATATTAAGTTAGTAGTGCTGTATTCTGTACATCCAGATTTACTGACTAAATGGTGTAGAATTAGTAGTTTTTTACGGATATATAAGGATATGTGTTATATAAATGAAAACATGGGCTTAAGAGGCCCATGTTCTGAATTTGTAGAGATTTACTATGTTAATTGAACGGGATGAGAATTATTTATTTATTTATCTGTGAGGAAGACTAATAAAAATTAATGTATAGTAAAGGATAATGATAAAATGAATATGCTTATCCTGTTTTTTATATTAGATATTGAAATATGATCAATTGAATTTAAAGTTGGATTATTAATAATATTGTCAGAAAAAACTTTTTATTGAATAAAAAATACTGAATTCAATATTCAGTATAAAATATATCGTTGTCTAAAAATCTATGAATAGTTTTTAGAACGAGATAAAAAGAAGCATAAATAAATAAATTAGATCCATCCATTTTAATTTGTAACTGCTTAATATGTAAAGATCTGCTAAATCAGCTGAAAGATCTGTAGTCTTTTATTTTTACTGATGAGCAGTCCAACTTTCCCAGAAATCTGTTTCTTCTATTTGCTAAAGCTATTCAGCCACAGCGGAAGTGTGTCACAGTTTCTTGTTTCTCCAATTTTCTATAACTTTCAGTAAATGTTGAACTTTTCATTCTGTAGTTTAAAGTGGGTTCCTAGACAATAGTAATATAAAATCAATGCTTTTAGCCTGACAGTAATCATAAACTCTATCTTCCCAAATATTTTTCCGACACCTCTTCCATTCCATCTTATCCTCTGAGTATATTTTTACTTCATTCATTCTTCATTACACTTTATTTTTTTACAAATAGACTTTCATCCCGTCCTGTCCCTTAAGTGTCTTTTTAATTTATTCCTATACGTTCAGGGTTTCTAAAAGGACAACAACAGTAACACTTTATTAGAAATTACATCAATTAGAATTAATAAACCTTTTTTAAATAATGAATTGAAATTAAATATGAAATGTTCTGAACAGTCTTAGTCTATCAAAAATTGTTAATTTTGGAGTGTAAAGAAATTTTAGGAATCATTCAATTTTAAAAATATTTTCTAAATAAAGCACAACCATATCAACCATAATAATGGGAATTGTTTCTCTATTTCAGTGTAAATGTACGTGATGTACGTATCAAGGCTGGTGAATGGGAACTGGGTAGCACAGCAGAACCATTGCCTTTCCAATTGGTTGGTGCAAAAACAATTGATACACATCCCGAATACAATCCCTCAACTGGTGCTAACGATATGGCTATCATACGCTTGGATAAACGTTTTGAATTCGCTACACACGTACAACCTATTTGCATCAGCGACGAAGATCCCAGTCCATCCGAACAGTGTGTGACAACTGGTTGGGGCAAACAAGCTTTACAAAGTAAGCAATTAAATTATAATTACAAATATAGTTCCTTAGCTTGATTAACTTGAACAACTCTTTTTTTTCCGTAGTTCATGAGGAAGGTGCAATAATGCATGTGACTGGCACTTCACCAGTGTCACGCAGCGATTGTGGTGCTGATAGTACTAGTGTTTGCAGTGCCACACAATTCGATTCATGCGAATTTGATATTGGCAGCGCTCTTGCTTGCGGTACTGGTTCCAGTGTACGTCTAAAGGGTGTCTACAGCGTGGAAAATGGCTGCGGTGAAGGCAAAGTTGTGCGTTTCAGCAAACCTGATGTTAAATGGATCAACACAGCGTTCGCCGATAGAAACAAGCCTTTGTTGCTGAAGAGATTTTAAGCGCCTCAACCGCACCCTTTACCTGTGAACAAGTCTAAAATTAAAGAAATTAAATCAAACGTCATTATTTTAGGAAATAATCGTGTTAGTTAAACGTACACTAGAAATACCGGAAGAGAAGAGAAAAAAAAAATTTGTGTAATTTCTTAGGCTTTTTTGTGTTTTAGTTGAACTCCCGTACTCAAATTAGATGTTAATTCTTCATTTACTCCTGACACCTCTCAGTGTTCTTTACTATCCTCTTTTATTCATTTTGACTATTTATTTATATGATCACTTTCGATGTTTCCTTCTTAGTTGCAAATTAGCTGATGTTGGCCACCACCAGCTCAGCTCTTCTGCAGCATTTCGTTCACAACACATACGCGTACTTCCAAAATTTATTTAATTACTATTGGTCAATTCATCCATTGTCTATATTTACTTCCTCAACTTTCAACTTCCCTCTGTCGAGGAGCGCTCGGCTCCTTGTCATATCATATCATTCACTCGTAACATAAACAAATGAATAAGTTAAAAGTTAAACATTATATAAACAATTTGTAAAATATTTTAATCGTAAGTTAAGGCTTCCTTCACTCGCTGAAATTCACTCGACCCACATTGCCAATTAAGAATTTTGAGATTATTTTTCTTTTAGCGTAAGAAGTTTATGGTTGTCAGCAGTTAACGCCTCCTTTGTCTAGGGATTTGCAATACAATTTCAAGCAGAAAACTCTTTTTAAATTTATGAGCGCTACTTTATGCCTTTTGCTTTTATCGATATAAACTTAAACTTATTCTACACTGTACTACAAATATTTATATTATAATTAAACAATTATATATTGAGATAATCATGTTGTACTTGTATAATAAAAAATGTGTTTAAACTTAGTTTCTAATTTAAATTTTACTCGTAAATAAAGAAAATTTTTAATAAATAAAATTTTGCATTTCTAATTTTTTCAAAAGTCAGGGGATTTTCTTAAGGTTGTGACTCTACGGATGAGAAGGAAAGTGCACTCCACCATATGATACAATGTACAGCTTTAGCTAGGAAAAGATCTAAAGTTTTTCGAACAAAATTAAGGATTTAGCCAAGTTTATAGAATTGTGACGTTGGTTTATTTTTGGAGGAGTCGTGCCTTTCGGCATTGCTCGTACGCTGGTCTATAGTCGGCGCATGTATAGACATTGATCGTATTGTAATACAACGGGCGATTATTTGCGCTTAAGTGGACTCTTGAAAGAAGACCGCCACTCAAACCTAACCTAACCTAGAAGTATTTGAAATATTGAGTCTAAACAAAGTAATACTTTGAATCCACATAACATGCTGTGATCCTGCTTTTTTAACTAAAAAATCTTACTTAAACAAGAAAGTGAACTGAAAGCTAACATCTTCAATCGATACAAGAGCCACACTCGTTATGGTTTTGTAGTAGAATATCGTCTTTTAATAAGAAAGAAAAGAAAAAGCTAAGACCCGGACTAAATACAAGAATAAGATTCTTTTACTGTTTAAAGTTAATTGTCATATTTGAATAAGAAACGGAAAAAAAGCAGTTCAACTCAAAATAAGAAGAGAAAAAAGTTGTAACGAACCTTTCTGGCCGGGGTTTTGCTCGCCGGATTCCAGGTCCAGTCCTACAATAAATTTATTTGAAAGGAGCAGTGGAAAGTTTGAATACCCGGTGGACGGTGGCGTTGGTGCAATGATGTGGTTATCTTCCTCGGTGAAGTTAGTTGGTTTGGCGTAGAAATGTTAATTTCCAACGCCCCTGACAATGTGTTTTGAAGAAATGTGAATTTCTTCTCTATGCAATGGATTTGATTTAGAAATGTTAATTTCAACGCCCCTGACAATGTGTTTTGAAGAAATGTGAATTTCTTCTCTCTGCAATGGATTTGGTATGGGTGATAATACTCATGTGCAATTATCACCTTACCGAGTAATTTATTAACGAATATTTGATTTGTTACGAATAAATAAGTAATAGAAACTTATATTTCTATTACTACTAACGAAATGTTAATTTCGTTAGTAATAATTATTTTAATAGAAATGTGTATTTCTATTAAATAAAATACAAATGGGAATCGAGATGTTTGTTTACATCTCGATGATGTTTCAGCACGTATATTATGGAGCGACCTGTTCTTTAGTTTGATACCTCGCTGAATGTCTTTCTTGTGCTTTTGCTTCGCCTTTTATATCCGCGAGGTGCGAAGCAAACAGTAGATTTGTTCTTGTAATTACAACGGTGTGTTGTTTACAAGTTTTATTATTGTTTTGATGTTTTATTTTATTATTATATATTTTTTTTTTTGTATTATATTTTTCTGTTGTAAAATTTATGAACGTAAATTTTATGTTACAAAGTTAACACCTTAATTCAATCAAAAAATCCGTTACTTATACTTTTATATAGTCTTGAAATAAGAAAAATATGAAGCTTTTGTAGTGAGTACAATAGAGATATTTACAAAATATAAATAAACATCATATGATGAATCAGGATTAAAACTATATAATGTGAATACAATAGAGTTAATCCATTATAGTTGATTTTTGTCTGCTATTATTTTCTTCTGAGCTTTCATTATTCACGAATCTGTATATCTAGTTCATCTAAATAGTTCATTTAAAATAGCTATTCAACTAGATTCTAACTTTACACACAGTTCACTAGATTTTTTTAATTTAAAGACTAGAACATAACTCTTTGAACAGTTAGTATGACTATTCCTTTACGCAAAGTATGGAGCAGTGTTATATTTCACAACGAGCGTTTGGACAGGTCAACAGAAAAGGTAAAAGATAAAAACTGTACCTTTTACGTCATCCATAAACAATTTCTTTTTTTTCTTAATAGCTAATATGTGATTTCAAATGAAGACGTAAAGGTAAGAGAAATTTTGAATGTTGCTTTTAACAGCAGGAATAAAAAAAAATTAATACACCGCGTTTTTGAAAAATAACAATTTTAAATGTATAAAAATTTATTTAAGTTAATATCAAAAAATTTAAATTTACTATTTTCTCGCATTCTCGTAGTTTTCAATATACCAATCCACTGATGATTTGATTGATTTTTCAAAATCAGAGAATTTGAAATCTGGTAGCAGTGAACGTAGTTTAGCATTGGAAGCAGTTTTCTTGTATTGACCATCAGCCTTAGTTGTATCACAAACAATTTTACCCTAAAAGAATAATTGATTAATAATAATTTAAAAATTAATATTAAAACAGAAAGAAATTAATATTTTAAATTGCAACTATGACAGTTATAACAGTTGAATATGTTGGACAAGTTTCAAGATACTGAAGGAAGCACAGTTAACATTTAAGTTATAATAAAGGAAAAAAAGCAAAGAGTAGCCACTCTTAGTTTACAATAAACTTTGGAAGTAAGTGAAATTGATTTGATCTAAGTCCTATATAAATTGATATATATTAGCACTATCCATTATATCTTATAATTAAATACAGTTATTATGAATAACCAAAAAAGAATTAAAAATAATCGACTGAATTAATATGAAAATTTTGGATAGCGCGACGGTTTAGCCTCGACCCGACTTCTATGATGAGCTTAAAAACTCGCAGAAAAGTCACAGCTAATGCAAAAAGTGTATTTTAAACTATAACTACTAGGCTTAAACTGATATCTATTACATCAACTTTTAGTGTCAATGTTCGTAGGAAATTCAGAACGATATAGGTAACAACAACAGAGATAATGCAGACTGTTCTTGAGAATCTATACACTCTACATCTTTTTGAATCTTGAAATATATTTAAAAAGTTTATATTGTGTATTTAATTATTCATAAGAGAAGTAGTATAAATTTCAAATAATCAATTTATTTAACTATAAAACCTAATTCTTCTTCTAGATTAAACTCAAGTTAGTGTCTTAAGCATTTTTACTGATAAGTTATTTAGATGATTTTGTACAGATATGATAATTTTCAAACATCTGCGTGAGTCTGAGTGAATTATAGTTGCAAGGCGCCTTGGTGGAATAACCATGACATGGCAAAAAATATTAAAACGTAGAGTTCAAAATTTAGTAGGAATATAACGATATTTCCAGAGAAGCACCGAATAGACTGAGGTTTAAACAAATCGTTACACTAGGAGATGGACAGTTGATTTGATTTATGAATTTTGCTGAATATTTTTAATTGGTGTAGATCAAATTTTATTATTATTGAAATTTTAATATAAATATGTTCTTACCTTAAAATTAAATGCTTTTGCAATTGATTCAGCAACCTGATAAATAGATACTTCTTGTGCTTCGTCTACACTTAAAATTATAGGTTGAACGCTCTCATAACTTCTGAGCACCCACATAATCAACCTTGCCAAATCCAAAGAGTAAATAAATTGACGCAAAGGCTTACCACTGCCAAAAACAGTAAAAACCTTTTCACTTTCACTAATATCTGTATCGCTGTTAATCAATTTGTGCATACGATGTATCATGCCAGGAATAACATGACTCACTTCAGGCTTATAATTGTCATATGGACCAAATATATTACATGGAACGACTGAAGTAAATTTACAACCATATTTATCATGATATGCTTGGTTTGCGATATCGATCATGCGTTTCGCATAAGAGTAACCATAATTTGAGGGATGTGGCGGGCCATTGTGAACCATAGTTTCATCTATAGGATATGTGGTTTTATCTGGAAATATGCATGTTGATAGGCAAGACACTACTTTGCTGCAATTACTTTTATATGCTGTGTGTAGCACATTGTCATTTATTTTCATGTTTTCACGCTAATAAAATATTTGCTTAAAAAATGTTTTCCTTTTTTGTTGGCAAAATAATTTGTTACCAAAAAATCCAAATTGTTGTTCATATTATGAAACAAGCCTCCAACCATAGCTGCCAAATGTATCACACAAGTAGGCTTGATGCGTTGGAAGAGCGCTTCTGTTTCCTCCAGATTTCTGGAAATTAAAAATATTCAACTTGAATTTTATTAACATTTTAGAAACACTTACGTGAGGTCGCCATCTTTAGAGCCGGCAAAATACCATACTTCATTTATTTGTTTTTCTGTTTTTGTCACTTCCTCGAGTGCCTTTCCTACCAATCCTGTACCGCCTGTTACTAATATTTTTTCCATCTTAACAACAATACAAAATTATATTTTATGTGCACAAATCTTTTCTGTTATTAGCAAACACTTGAGCACTTGGCAAATATACGCAAATAAAGTAAAAGACAACTCAACAATTTATATCAGCTGTTCGCTGTCACTTGAGTGCAGTTTCAATGAAAATACTGTAAAGGTATGATCACAATGAATGCCGGTGGTGGTAGCATTAATTTAACGAGCAATTGTGTTATTTGAATATATGACTTCGAAATATATTTGTTTATATATAAATATTTATATATATTTATTTAATATTTGATATATAAACGCTTATAGTCTGTTTAACCTGATAGCTTTATTGCAATAAAAAGACATGTAAATTCGTTAAAAAAGTGAAGTATTAGTAATAAGAAAACAAAAATAAAGAGAGAAATGAAGTAGATTGATAAATCTGGTGAAATTTTTCAATCGAGATGCTCTTTTAATTCAATTTTCATTTTTGATAATAATCGAATTTCACCAAATTGGTAAATTTGGGACAAAATAACACTTGGGATTATTTTATAACACACAAAGTAGTTAGATTACCTTGAAATATGTATTAGTGAAATATATAAATGTCCATTAAAAAGACTAAATAAATATTAGATTGCTCTAAAAATGTTCAATTAGGCAACAAAATTTGAAAGATTTATATATAACACGGTCAGTATTGAATCATTTTAATATTCCTTATATAAATTTGAGTTCATGGAATATTTATTTCATGTTAATGAAATTAAGATTTGGTCGTGGATTTATGTATATTTGGTTACATACAAAAGATATGACAAATATTTTTAGTTTTGGTAATTTCTCTTGTGCGAAAATTTTAAATCAGTTTATTAATTTATAATTATTTATATGAAAGCTATTTGTGTGGTAAATTATCCTTATTGTGTAATACCTTATTATTCTTATTATAACTGTCTAAATGAGACAGTGGGAAACATAAGACAGTGGATTAATATATTTTGTATTATATTTTGTATTACGTATTAGTTTTACAAACAAATTTATATAATTTTTATATCGTATTCGTAAGAAAACACTTAAAATTTATAGTTTTCATACGACAAATAAAATACCCTCAGCTTCTAATGATCTTTTATATTGTTTAAATCATCATTATGAACATTATGACATATTGTCAATTATCATACAAATGCACCTTTTTCAGTGCTCCTTGATTTGGTCGAATATAATTGTCTTAATAATAATTTTAAAATTAATAACATTTAAGAATTTTATAATCAACCCTTTAAGTGGAAATTATCCACTTAATAGTATTTTACTTATGGGAAATATATATATGTCGCCTTTCATAAGGCGCTACCAAAACACCAAACCTCGAAAACATCACCTTTAGAAAGTTGTTCAAAATTTTCTGATATACTAAAAACTTTTTTATTAGATATTTTTATTAATAGAAACGTTAAATACATCAAGGTTAGAGCGTCTACTCTATATAATAAAATAGATGGTCATTCTAACAAATCACAATTTCCACTTAGAAAAATGCAATCGACTAAGATTTGCCAATAAGTACTGTTGTACTCTAAATAAAAACGAGTGATTTCATAGAGAAAATGATGTAGTTTGTCAGGTTTCCTCTTTGTAGAACAAAGATACAGCCAGAACAAGGAGTAAGGACGCTAGTTGTTAGAGCATCTATTATTTAACAATTCATAGTCCACATTTGTATATAATATATTTGTATATATGATATGATTGAAAACAAAATAATTTATATATTTTCCGTGCACTTATTAAAACTTTTTCCTTATCCTATGTTGAGAAACGCTATAACAACAAGCTAAAGCGTACCATGTTTGGTGCACATCTATCAATATTGCAAAGAATCCACTAAAAAAAAATTAATAAATGAACAAATGGACACATAGTAGATATATCTAAAAACATATTAAGAAAAATAGACAGATGGTTATCATTCTAATATAATATTTATATTATAAGATGATAAATTTTTGGAAAAATGGACCATAAGAACTACGTAATAACAGTCGATATATAATTATTATGTTTCGGTAAACTTTTAAAATTTATAGCGCACATATGTACCCGAAACGACCGAACAAAATATGTACTTTTTGTTTTGATTATAAATCGTTCTGGTAGGACACTTTTTATCCTGTTGCTGCCAATTGTTGTTATTCAATTGCATGGCATTATTTGTTTTTACAATTTATCCCTTCGTCACCTACTTCGTTGACTGTTCGTGTTAAGCTCGTTAAAGTGTTTCACATGGCGGACTTTTATTCAGAGTCTGTCAGGCTCGGTTGTGCAAAACTGACCCATTTGTGGGCGTTTAGGGGGTGGAAAAATTTTTATCAAATTGAGTTTGGGTTTTTTTGATTCGAATTTGTGATTCCTTTACAGGGTGAGTTCTCTTTGGGTATAAAAGCGACAACGCAACAGGTTTCAATTTAGTTGCTGTCGTACGGTCTTCGTGTATGGAATAAAAATTGGATATTGGATTATTTCCGTTTTATTGTGACTGTGAATTTTAAAACTGTTATATGACTGTTGCTTAAGTGTTATAAATTTAAAATAAAATTAAAATTATTTTTAATGATTTGAATTTTAAAGAACGTTGTTACTAAAAATAAAGTTTATCATAAAAAAAATGTATATATAAATAAATTGTTAAAAATGGAAAAAAATTTTAAAATTACATTGTTTTGAAAAAGTAATAAAACTTAAATAAAATTAAAATAAAATCTAAATTCGACTATAAAAATAATTTTAAATAAAATTTGTAATATAAACGCTAAGTACGTGCTGTGCATACTTAACCAATTTTAAATAAAATTTAGTAATTTACAAATAATTTTGAGAAAAAAAAACTCATTAACGAAAGGTAAATAGTAAATTAAAGTTTTTATTTAATTTTAATTAAGCAACAATTAACTTATAATAAATTTTTCGTGTTTTTTGATACTTTATATAGTTTAATATCATTTTTAAAGAAAAGTTAAAGTGAAACCTTAAATATGCTTTAAACGGAAGTGAATATAAAGGACACAAAAATAGAATAGAAAAAAAAATATAATAATAAAATAACTCGGAAATTAATGGGTTTTTATGCAAAAATGTTTGAGGTTTTAGATGGACTGTGAATTGCTTATTTGAATAGCACTTATACATCAAAATACTTTTTCCACCAATTTTTATGGCATTTTTTTTTAAAGCAATTCCGGTAATAATAATTGCCAAGGATTTGGCGAAAAGTTAAAGAGGATTATTTTTAAGTGTTTGAAATATTTCAATTTTAAAGAGAAAAATATAAGTGAACAATATACATAATTATAAAATATAGAAAAATATAAATATTAAAGACTAATTTTTTTTTACTCAATAATACTAAAAAATATTGGCTCGTTTAAGCCACATACTATATTTTAATAATTATTTAATGGGTTCAAAAGGAAGGTATTACGTGTTAAGCGTTCTGTTTTGAATACATAATAGATCAAGTGTTTTTAGTATTTAACTTTAATAATTATAAAACAAATATAAATATAAGAAAAATAACCAATATTTTATATAGAAAATATTGATATAAATATAGATATAAATCTAGAAATAAACTGAACTGAAAATATAACACATTAATATATTACTCAAATGGTTTTTAGAATAATTAATGAAACAATAACTTCTAGATAATATTTGAATTTGTTCATCAATATAGTCACGGATAATATATTCATTCTAACTCTTCTCGAAATATTTGATTCGTGTTTTCAGAACGATTTAGTTTTGGTCTCGTCTTAGGCGTCAGTTTTGAAAATTATTTCTTTATTGGACTCAAACTAAATTAAAACCAAGTTTCTTAAAAGGTAACAAGTCATTTCAGTTATATGCAGGTTAACTAATAAAACAATAACTTCTGAATAATAATCGACTTTGTTCAGTACCCTAAGGATGGAGGATATTCACAAGTGAATCCTTCCAAAATTTTTGTCAAACATGTCGATGCATTTATTGAAGAACGACTTGGTATACAATTACTTCGTTATTGGTGTTAAATTTCTTCTTCTCTACAAAGCAAACACTTACTACTTATTAGGAGCTAGATCTGGTGAAACCAGTGGAGGAATAAGCCATTATAAGTGTAGGTTTTCCATTGTGTGATTAACTTGCGATATGGTGTATTGATCACGGAAAAAAAGAACTTTTTTATTCCTTGTTTGGGATCGTTGCTGCAATTACTTTCTTCAAACACAACAATAACGTCAATTCTAAAAGAAATGTTTTGATTAAGTGAATTTTTGGACTGTACGGTCAACAATTGCTCTGGATATCGCCAAATATCCATTATCACTGGTGATTGGAAAAATCTGTCGATTTATTTGACTGTATATAGTTTTTGGACTACAAGTATCAGAAATTAAGTTAAAAACTACTTGTATAAAAGTTTTGTTTTCGATTTAAAAATCTCAGTATTACCAGCATTTTGTATGTGATACAGATTCCTTGTCCTTGTCCTAATTTTATCATATTCTAAATTAAATAATGCTAATTCGTTATTAAGAGTTCATTATTCAATTTTTTTTTTGAGGTCAAATTTGATGCTGATACTAATTTATAAACAGAAAACTTTTAAAAATGGAATTAAATAATAAAATTTTTATATTGAACTAATTTAATTTTTTTTGGCTTTTTTCCAAATTGTCAAATTATTTATTATCAGTGGTCTTTGGAAATATTGATTTATGAGTTCATATATAATTGTTGGATTACAAGTAGAAGTTTACAACTTTAAACCTATGAAAGTCGTGAGTCATTCTTGGCTGTGTCCAGTATTTTCGTCAAGTTAACCTGAACAGTATCTTGCTGTCGCCAGTTGGTAGTATCAAGTGCTTTCTATTGTTGGTTATCTGATTCTTCTGCGGACTTCTTCTATTGCGTTTTTCTCAAACAGTCCACCGAATTAAACACTTTTTTAGATAAAGCATTTTCTTCCATTCCAATTCAACGAAGCCACTAAATTTTAATAAGTTTAATGTTAGCAGAGTCATGATATAGTTCATACAACTCTTCGATCTATTTTAATAGATAGTCATTAGCTGCGTTTCAGCAAACATGATGCGCTCAATGATCTGAATCATCTTTGCTGAAACGATACGGATCACGTTTGAAAATAATTGGCAACGCATGAAATATGCCAGTTGGGTTTGTGTACAAAATTTTTTGATTTATGTGAATAATTTTGGCGCTAAAAAAATAAGTGGATAAATTTTGAATACAAAATATCAAAAAAATGGAAAATAAATAAAATCTGTTGAAATGTCTGAAGTATTAAACGTAAGTTTTTATTTAGAATTTACTTTAAAACTTAAATTTAATTCTATAGTAAATAAATGAAAATTGCAGATTTTATTACAATCATCGAGCAAAACTGACTCTTCCATTACCTTTTTAAATTCTAGTTCAAGTGTATTAAACTCAAGGGATGAAGTTCATCAGCATGGATATAGTGGAAGTTTTCTGGAAACGATCAATAATTTTTCCGTTAAAGATTATTTGATTGGTATTTGCGCATAAAAAATACAATTGCTATATGTTAATTATGTTTCATATTTTAATAGATTTGTTAATAAAATCCAATCAGCAAATACAAATTAACCGTGGTGGTCACAATTGAACGAGAGCAATGAAGGAAATTTACATATTTTTGTGGTATATGGCAAATATAAATACTTTTCGCGAATTTGGTATTTGTTTTGGCATACCAAAAGCTTCTGTGTGGAGAATAATTGAAAGAACTAGTGTTTAGCTTATATCAATTGCAAAATTTCCGTTCGTGATTGACAGCACACATATTAAAATAAATGCACCTCACCTTAGCAATTAGTCTTATTTCAGAAGGAAGCATGAATATAGCTTAAACTTGCAAGCAGTTTGTTTCCTGTATTGTTCTCTTTTAATTAAATAAATGTATTTAACTTAATGTTTATATATTCATTTCAAATTAATTGATTTTCATAAATTATCAAACAACACTTTTTTAATAATAATAAAACGTAAATAATTAAAGTAATAATTTTAATTAATATTAATAATTTTAATTTATAGTAATAGTAATAATTAAAACATTACTTCAAACAAAGAAATAAATAATAATGACATATTAAGTAAATAACTACATAAAATAAATAATTAATAAATAAAATCAATAATAAATAAATATAAATGTAGATTTGTTTATAATTTTACTACACCGTTGCATCGCATTGCCAACCTCATTTGCATTAAAATACGTTCCACTTTTATCTTTTACATACATTCCACATTGAAAGTGAACCAGATCAATTGCTGGTTCACCCCATTGTTTTTGTTTTGCATGTAAAATTGAGCGGATCATGTTTGCTGAAACGCAGCTATTGTCAATGCTTAAGGAACAATAGAAAATTATGCATATCCCAAAATGTAGAAATAAATATCTTACTAGCCGATATTCGTCTTTGTAGCTGGTTTGGGAGATTCTTGTCAGTTACTGTCAACTCAGTTAATTAAAGATTTGACGCTGAAGTGTAGTTATAAATTCTTTGTTTTTTATTTTCTCATAGGTAGATGAAGTGGTAAGGGGATTAAATATTTGAATCCCCTTTGAAAATTAAAAAAAATCTTTGTTATTCTATATTCCCCGTAATGAAAGGTACAAGGTTAGGCATATTAAAGGCAGTCGGATGAATTGATGGCTGCAACTATATAGCCAATTTAAATATTTATATTAAAATATTATTTTAATATAACATTTTAATACTTTATTGTGAAACAAAATATGGTGTAAATAAATGTTGGTAATAGCAGAGCAGGTGTTCTGGTGTTTCTTTGTCAAGTATTGGTGATCACGATCTATAAGACGTTAGATATTTTTAACTGGTTCCAGTTTATTTTTTATTGTTACATATTCAATGAAAAAATTTAAATAATTAAGATATTGTCAACTGCTTCCTATGGATTTTCACTGCCACTATTCTATGAGTTTTCTATAAGTTTCTATAAGTTTTTATAATATTTTCTTTTGATAAGTAGTTATGATTTTTCTTATATATTTATTATTTTTTAATAACAATGTTCCAAAAATTGTTTGTGAATATAAATAGTGTTAATACATAAACAAATAATATGTAAGATAAAACTTTTTTGTATTTTATTGCAATAGTGTCAAAGATTACTTGGGATTATCAATACTTGATAGGTTTTAGGATATTGCTAGTAACTTAGCACATCCTTCTAAAACAGCTTTAACATCTTTGAATGTTTGTGCAAAATAGTGTTCATACTTTATTCTGATATCTCAGTTATATGTAATGCAATCTTACAGTTATGAGTTATCCTCCTGTACTTGTACTTCAATTTATGGTCATGCAAAATGATTTTGTGACCTTTTTTGATATTTTCTGCAAAAAGCACTAAAATCAAGCGTGTAGAGGATTCTATAATATTAGTGCCTGTATGGGGAAGCGGTTCACCCACAAGCAAATTATTATTTTATTACAAATGTATTGTAAAAGATACTGCAACTAGTTTCAAGAAAACTAACGAGAAGTTGATCTTTCATCTTTTCTTTCATCAAACATTTACATGTAGTTATTTTTAACGCTCCCACTTTACGTTAATCGACAATGATATCATAAATAACTGGCTGTAACAGAACAGTCTCAACATAATATATCTTGAGCCATTGCTGGTTAAGTATAGCATTTTTTTCAATAAAAAGTAATGCTTTCTGATATGGAGACTTGTCTGTATCTTAAATCAAGTGTAAAGCAATTGAAACCATTGTAGCTTGTCAACTAAATGTCAGGTTTTTTATTAGATTCTGATATTATTATAATTATTCAGAGAATAATCCATTTTTCTTATTAAATTTACAAATTGTTTTTCAGATACATTAGTTAAAAATAAATAGGCGACCAAATTCATGAAATTCTTGTATAAATCCATTTCTAATATTGGATTTACACTAACAATTATCTGAGTTCATTAGTACATTTTTGTCTTATTTTAGATATTGTATGAGAAATGGTATTTATATCAGAAAAATTTATGAGGTCAATTGTGACCCTCTTTTAAAAACCACTATCCAATAGTGCTGCCATCTATATATAATACAAATTATTATATATAATTAGGTAGTTATAGTTATAGGTAGTTATAAAAATATTTATGGAAAATAAAAAGTCTGGTTTTAACTTTTTTATTTAATATTTTATATCTACAGTTCCTAGTGAAACTTAAATATTATGGACTGCTAGATCGAACAAAGGAAAACCTTTTCGGCCACCAAAAGAAGAAGTAAATTCAGCTTTCAATTGCCTAAAATAAGCTTATAGCAATAATTTTATGGCTTCGTTAATAATAAGCTGTAATTAGAATTCTTGAAAAAAAGGACACAGTCTTATAATAATTTTTATGAAGAATTATACTGTCAAGAACACACATATTTTTATTAAATAAAAATTAAAGAGGTCAAACATTTTTTTTCCTTGAGCTTTTTAAACTATCATATATAGATATGTTTAATATATAATATAAGACAAATAGACGAATCAAATATCGCTTTTGACGAAGTTAGTGTACTACAGTATCTTGGAAACATTTCATTTCATCCACTCATATTACCACCATGATGCAATGCAGATGTAGTGATTCCGCAACATACAGCAATGACTTGAATTTATTCACATTGATCTAGCCGGGTTGTCAACTCGGAATCTCCATAAGGTTAATTACCCAATACTCCTCCGAGTTACACAGGTTGACAGAATTGTTGCTGTCACTGTTGACATTCCTCTTTGCTCCTTTGTCGTCGTCATATAACTTGAATGACTTGAACTTATTCACATTGGTCTACTCAGGCTGTCTACAGACTCCTCCCGGAATCCCAAAAGTTTGTAAAGTATATATACTTAGAATTATATGAAAAATGTAAGTACCATAAAAATTAAATATATTGTGAATATATCCTTAATTTTCACAAACATTTGTTAATCAATTTATTAAAATAAAATTGTTTTGTAATGCGAAATAAACGATAAAACGCTTAACGCCAAATAGAAGAAAAGTGAATAAAAAGTCAATTGAAATAAAAAAAAAGTTAAATACCCTTAAAAAAGCCATTAGATATATTAAAAACGCATGAAGAAATAATTTTTTTTTCATATTTATTAATAACTAATTTTATGCTACTTTATGCTTTTCTCGGCAGTTTAACATGATTTTAATTTACTTAAGAAACACATGTCGTATGAGTAATTTATAAATTGACAAATTAATATTTGCATAATTTTTTTTATTCCTGTGAGCTTTAAATTTAATAAGATTTATATTTTTTGTTGATATGTACATCATTGATAATAGAATATTTTACTTGTCTTCATCATAATACTGTTTTCATATTAGTGTTAAGTAATTAGTCATAATTGTTATCATAATAAGTATATCGAATTAATTTGAGCATTACCAATAAGATATATTTTTTATTTAAGTTTTAAGTAGAATTTTTAATTACTGTATCCTTAAATATTTAGGTTAGGTTATGCTGGCAGACCGCAAAAAAAAGACCACGCGTAGACCATTAAGGTCAATTGCGATACCAGATCGGAGTCTTAATTTTTTTGCGATAGTGTACATCGCTTATAATACGCGTGTTATTAGGGAACTTTATTAGGACTTCAACAGAAACGTCAGGTATGTGCTCCAGTCCGGTAAAACTGACATCTCCCAAGTATTTTCGTTGAGTTCTCGAGACATCCAGGCAGTTACACAATAGATGCTTTAGGGTTTCCTTTGCATCAGGCTCGTTGCATTTCCTATAAACATCGCTGTGAATTAGGTTTAGTTTGTGTCTATGTGATGTGACCAGATAGTCAACTGTCTATACACCAATTAATGCTCTACAGTTCCTTCGGCTATACGATATAACATCCTCGGTGTACTTTTCCTCTTATATGTGTCTACACATGATCCTAGCTATTCTACAGATGGTTCAGTTTCGCCATCTTAATTTTGCTCTCCTTGTCATGTGGTCGTCCAGAAGTTTATGTATTTGTTTCAATGGTCTGAGTACTTCAGTCGGTTGTTCCTCTGAACATAATTAGTTTATGTTTAATTAGTTTTAATTTAAAGCAATTGCTATAAATTCCTGTGATATTGACATTAAAAATATCAAGTAACCGGATAAATATCTAATATTGAGAAAAGACTTAATTTGCGTTCAATTAACAATAATTTTAGTCATTCTTTCATAAAATTATTTCCTTTCTTGATAAAAAGATTAATTAAATTTCGAAATAATTTACTATTGGTAAATTTTTCTATGAAAACAACAAAAAAAAATAATTTTTGTGATATATCTTTTCATAAAATTATGATTAATGACGAGACATGATTTTCAGTTTTATTTTTTTGTCTTTATTATTCTACCTTAAGTGAAAGAATAATTACAAAAATGTCATTTTCAAATGAATAAATTCCTTAAAATATTCTTATTCCTCGACTGTAATCCAAATGAATGACATAAATATGTGTTAAATAATGTTGGAAATGCTGCTCTCCTTAATAAATGCGTGTCCTTTATAAGTAAAAACTCAATGAGGACAAATGAATTTGCATTTTATAGCATAAATTTTATATAATCCGCTTTGAAATAAAAAAGTTGTTCTTCAAAATTTTAAATAATACTCGTAAATACAAATAAAAAAAATGACTTTTTGTTTGTAATGTTTCAAAAGGTGTTTCTAAAGAAAAGTGGACCTTTTTGTAAATAAGGAATAAGGTTTTCAGTCACCGTTATTAAATCATATTGAGTAAGTGTTTTAGATCATTGCCAGTTCATCAAAATATATGTACAAACCCTCTAAAAGGCTTATGTGTCCATAAAACCTTTTCTTATCATTGAGAAAAACATTTCACGGAAAACGTAAAAGTCTTACGGTTCCAAATCGAAAGTCAATACAATTATTGGTAAGACGTTGATAAGGTCAATACGAAAGGGTTCGACTTCACCAATATACCTAATTGCTAAAGGTGACTTCTTTATAAATAATAATTTTCTTTCAATTTTTTTATTTTAGAAAGCACCTTGCATAACTAAGTAGTTATATTTTATTAGTGATTATTCAATTTATAGTGATTAAATTTAATATCAAAAGTATATTAATGTATTTTGGTAATTTTTTAAAATTCAGTGCCTTCAAAATTTCACTGTACAAAATAGAAGGGCTTGATCAAAAAAGGATAACGACAACAAAATATTATTTTTAAATAATTGAATATTTTATTGACCATGGAGTTATTTTCAGTATTGTCCAATATTGAACCTATCATCAGTATTCTCTGAAAAAATTTTTTGGTTTGCTAAATAACTTTTTAGACTGCAAGTATTTAGGGTTGAACTTGTCCTTCACTTCTGTTGTTCTAACTTAGAGTCCTTTCAATTAGTCTATATCGTTTTACTAATAAATTCTTTTGCTGTATTGTATTAAAAAAAAGCATAAACAACAGCTATATATTGACTCAATTAATTGCTATAGTAATTGTTTATACTAATTTTCGAATCTTATATTGTTTTATATGCATATAGATTTTATGCTAAAGACAAGCAATGCCTAAAGAATAGATTTAACGTACATAGCCTTGATTCTTAACTCAATATATTTACGATTTTTAAAAACGTTGGTATAGTTTGGTTTGTGTTCCACAATTTATATAGAGACATAAGAGGCAAGAGATTATTTTTATTTCTTAACTTTAATAAAACATATTATATTGCAATTGTTTTTGTCATGTAAATATTGAAATAATTTTGGGGTAATATTTCAATTTAAAAATTTTATATATATGTGAATATATACTACTACTAATTATTTGCTAGTATTGCAATGAAAAACATACCACAATATCTTCGGAAAACAACCAACATTAGTAAGTAAGGGTCTGAAAGAAATTTTAAGACTGTAGTGCGATCAAAAAATTACACGTCAAAAAAACATTAAAGAAAAAAATAAAATGTATTGGCAACTTCGTCGCGACTTCTTATTCAGAGACCCCTTAAAATAATTGCATTTAAAATAGTGCTGCAAGAATGCATTAATATGCCTTATTATCTTAAAAATGCAAGCGATTACATATGTTGTAAATATATGTGAGAATATGATAAGTAATATGAAGAAAAAGGAGTATTAATAAATTACTAAAAAAGTTTAGGATTTAAATAGTTGGTTAATAAATTTTTTAATAATAACGAATTATTGTGAGATAAGATTTGATAGGCGAACATAAAAGACAATCCATTTATATTGTAAAGAACAGTTAGTATAGTGATCAATACTGTGATTATACTATGATTAGTTTATATATACGTGTAATTTTTTTTAATATCAAAGTTATCAGCATATATACACGTATACTTTTTCTTCTGATTTTCCGATAATACCGATTTTATTAATTGATAATAAAACCTATCTACAAATTTGAAATGAATGTCAAAGTTCGGGTTGAGACTAGTGATATAGTGATGTATCTTAAGAACAACAAATATATAATAATCTTAAAGAGCCAGTTGACACTGTGGTCTAATTTGTATTTAGTCTCTAAGTGATGAATGAAATCCTTATACCATATATTTGCTCTAATTTTATATTTACTAAAACTTGTTGGTATATTCTTCCACTTCTTATCGAATGATTTTCTTTAAGCAAGTGATCTCTTTACGTTCTGCAACAGAATTGATTAGATTTACTACACACATATAAGCAATAATGCTTAGTAAGAACTCAGTCTTTAAGTTAGTTGAAGTATGGTTTCCTACATTATGTTACTTCCTATAATTTTAGCTCATTATAATGTTATATAGAATAGTGTGAGTTAGAAAGATCTATACAGTTGACTGGCCTTGTTTTATTGAATCATAGCCGTATATCCAAGTTTTATCGCCTCTTACGATATGATATAACTGTCTGAACGTCGGCTTATATTCTGTATTTGTCTGTACCTGGCCAACATTTTTTTTAATAAAAGTCAAATTATGTGGGACCCAACGTGCCCAAATCTCCCTGATGGCCAAATGTTCATACAATATTGAATATATGGTAGAAGCCAGAATGCTTAGGGCAGTCTAAATTATATTATTATATGTTACATGATAATTATCATCCAGCGTATAGCATGCAAATTTTTTTTTGGCATACGTACCCAGATTGGATGATCTTTCCGATGTTAATTGACGATTAAAGAACGACCGTACTTAAACACATTACACCAAGTATTAACAATCGCCCTTGATGGGTTTTACGATAATTTTAAATAATTTATGAGTATATAATCAATAGTGATACTATATAAGGCACTAAATCGAGTATTTAGATCTGGCAACACTTATGTCATTTGATTGGTTCTGAAGTTTTTATCATAAAATTTGATATTAATTTGGTATAAAATTTGATATAAATTTTAACGTCTAATGAATCAAATTTAAAACGTCAGATCGAACCAAATAACATAAGAGTTGCCTGATCTAAGGACTTATTTAGTGCTCTATTTAGTATCACTAAATAACCATATACTCAAGATAGCGTAATGCTTCCAAATAATTACAAGTAAAGTTAATACTTGATATCATATAAGACTAATGATAGGAAAAAACTAATTGTGGAATTAGCACAATATGTCACCTAAGTCGTATAGTCTTCACTTATAATCATAAGAAGCAATGCCTTTTTGGCATCTCGGTTGCTTGCCTCCGCTATAGCTTGCGTCAGCAAAATTAGGGAAAGCCAGTTGAATATTAATGTTATATCCGCTAGCACAAAACTTCTTGTATTTTCGGTTATCAGTTATAACAGATATAAAAAGTAAAGAATCTGAAAATGTACACCAGTCAAGTCGAGGTTGGAGAAGTTTAAAAATCTTTCAAGTATTAACTTTAAGCTGGTTGTGAATCGCGTTATCTATCTTCCGCTTTTACGAGAAATTTGGTTTTACAAAGTATTTTAAAATAATTTAGAATTGTGTACCATTTCACTCACTTGTCTAGCTTACAATTCAGTTAAGAGTGAGAAAACTGTTGGATTTTTTGTACTTATTTTAGGTTTCCCTACATCAGTTCTAACCTTTTCAATTACAAAATAGGTTTCCGTAGTACAACAGAAAGCACATGCAATATTTTCAACTTTTGATTTTATTTCCGACGTAGTTGATGTTGAATGCCATAAACAAAATCCGCAGTTGGTCATAGATATGTGCCTTTTAATCAATGTTTGCCATCGGAATAAGTTAAATATACATTGTAAATATCACACACCCAATTCGCATGTATAAATTACATGATGGGCATGTATGAAAAGCTGGGAAGCTAATATTTTTGTGACGAGTTGCTTTATAAATAATGCAATTTAATATATACATTAAGGTGGATCTGAAGCTCAGTAAAAGCAAAAACTCAAATATACACCAGAAAATGTAATTTTGAAATAATACTTATTAAATGAAATTGGATGACATATACAATTTGATGAAGAATTTTTATTTATTTTCACTAAAACGTTAGTATATAATTTTCTCAACAAACAGAAAAAGTTCCTTTAGGGCTGATATGGTCATTGTTCCCGAAACAACTGTTGCTTTTTCGGTTTTGAGCTTCAAATGCTGTCAAGATATTTCTTTCATAAAAATGTTTTGTATTTCTCGTCTTACGTTAGTATCGCAACGAGCATAAAATTACAAAAAATATCTACAATTGTCACACTTGAGTGCTGTATAAGGACATTCCGCAATTCGGAAATATTGTTAATTTAATTACAAAAAGGAAAAATGCTTCAATTAAATATTGTTTGGTATTTTATTTTTTCTAAATTGAACTTTATGTTTGATGAAGAAACTATATCAATTCAAATGTTAATTACGACATTAAGGAAAGTAAAAATATGAAATAAATGTACGCGTTTATATATATAAGAATTATTATTATTTCCATTATTGGTATTATTATTATTTCCAGAATCCATTAAGAGCTTAAGGATTCAACAAAAGTTTTTCACTGGTTTCTATTTTGAGCTATTGCTCTCAACACGTTAAACGATTTGCCCGTCTTCTGCTGTACTATCCTTCTCCAGGTCATTTCTGCTCTACCTCTGTGCCAAAATCCGCGATATCTTCATAAAGCTTACATAGTGTGTGTCCGATCCAACCACACTTCTTTCTTCCTATCTCTTTGTATACATTTTTTTGGTGTGTTATTCTCCATAACTCTTCACTTGAAATCGTTCTAGACCACCATATGCCTAATATGTTGCGCAGGCATCGATTGATAAATAATTGCAGTTTTCTTTCGATTTCGGAGTTAGCAAACCGGGTTTCCGATTCATATAAGCATACCGATTTGACGCATGCGTTAAAAATTTTTACCTAGGTGTTGGTACGTATATTGTGGGTCCGCCATGTGTTGCACAACCTAGCATATGACACTACTTTACAATAGTAAAGGAAAGAAAATAGTTAATTAGTCCTTGCCCAAAGCTTCATCCAATTTTGTTTCTATGTCGGGCAAATTCTTCAATAGTCGGGTTTATATAGTTCCTTTTGAATCGCTGGGTTCCAGTACTTAACGTGAGATTACTTGCAAGTGGGTTTAAGTGATTCCTGAGTTTGACTGTGTACTTTTGTATATTGCTGATAATCATAACTGTGACTCTGTTAATTTTAAGATTTCCATGAATATTGATATATGAATATTGATATATGAATATTGATATATTTGCCGATGGATTTTTCGATTGAGTAATTTGGAGTTTTTCAGTGTTTAAAAAAATGTTTCAAAATGAGCTTCAGAGTTTATTTCCATAGGTCCATATGAGTTTTATAATTGTTTTGTAAAGTTGCACTTTATAGTTGAGATTAAGTCTACAGTTTTTGTTAAGCAGACAGTTTATTTCTTGTAGTTTGAGTTTTAGTAGGGTTACTTTCGCTTCTGTGTGCTTTCCATAAACCTCCGATCAAGCTGCAATTGTGAAGTTACAAAGTTGTATTGATATATTGTATTTTATTATACAAAGGGTTATTACTTTTCCATTAATATGAGGATTAGGCCAAGTATGTCGTCGTAGAGCGAAGGTTAACTGTACACTTATCAATTCGTTAAGTTTTATTCTCCAGAGATCGAGTCATTTTGCAGTTTGTTGCAGTGGTCCTAAACTGATTTGGCGGCTGTGATTGGGTCGTCACTATGGCTGCGGATGGCAGTGTCGTCCGCAAATGTTGATATTATTGCACAATTACTAGTTGGCATATCTGCTCTGATAATCAGTTAAACTAACGGACCCAGTACACTACCTGGGGATACTGCGGCCGTAATGGGGAACGCATCAGAGACAAAAGCATTTTGATATTTCACAAATCTTCTATTTGAGAGGTAGTTTCTGATAAGTGAGAATATATTGTGAGGTAAGAATTTTTTATTCTACAAAACTTCGTCCATAGGACCAAACTTCGTCGAAGGCTTGGGTTATGTCTAGAAAGACGCATGAGCAATAACGCTTCTTCTCAAATGTTTCCTTAATGACTCGTATTATACGGTGTATTTATTCTATTGTGTCGTGTTTTTCTCTAAATCCAAATTGGTGGTTTATATAATACATAATATATATTTTCCTAAAATTCTTTATAAAAAATTAAACTTATTAATTTTAGATTAACTAATAATTGCATAATAAAAATAAATTTAATTGTTTCCTATGCATTTTTTTTGCAACTAAGACAATTCTACATAAATGTCCTTCTAATAAATGTCAGGACTCTTCAATTTTATGTTTACATATATTTTACTATAATTACTATTTCAATACAAATATTATATTTGCATTTCATTATCTTACAGACAATTAATTCACAGCAGATACACTTACTTCGCTCTAATATCATAGACAAAAGATAGAAGTACGAACGCATATGACGAACTGTAATGGCAGCGAAAATTATTAACAATATGCTAAATGGGAAATGCCACGCTATGTCGCAAACATTACCGGAATTACCAACAGAGCAAGCAATGGAAAATAATCAGACCGAGCCAAGAGTCACAATGCCCATAAGTATTAAAATCGACTTATGTGATGGCAAATCAATTGACAATGACGAGAAGAAGTTACCAGTTACAATAATGGGAGCGAAAGTGGAACAATGTCATGGAAAGCGAGGTCAGAAAATGTTGGTCTCTAGTAAGCCAGTGGATAAGCTGTCGGTGCGTTCTATGAGTTCAGAGGATGTATCCGTATCATATAAAAACGCCTGCTGTAGTGCAGCAGCACGTAATCCAGCAATAAAAACAGGACGAAGAATTCAGTTGCTGCAGGTGAGTGTGAGGAAAACATTTTCTTTCTTGTATTTTTAGACAAATAAAATATTGGCACGCCATGCCAATGTTTACATTTGTCAAAGGTTGATGTTGCATTTCGTCATTATTTATTAATAATAGTTTTCAGACAGTATAGAAGAGTTATTGAACGTATCATTAAAGTTAATTAAATTGTAATTACTAGAAAAGTATAATATATTAGGAAACGATAATATGTGATAGACGTAGCGCTTATATTTTAACCCTACCATTTAACTTGAAGTTTTTAAAAATAAATCTGCAAGATTTTCGTAAATCAGTAAATAAGGATTTGTATGACCTATGACAAGAATCCTATAACTAATAGAGAAGAGCGTCTCGCCATAGCACCAACGTCGGCTTAGCAAGTTGTAAAAATACTCAATACTCAGGCTAGCAGAATATAAGTGAGTTAAGGCTAGTATATATACGGAAATGTTTTCCATAAGCCCTATTGTTTAAGTCTTGAAAAATAATAACAGTTTATAGTTACTTATTCCGGCAGACGACGAAAATGCCATAGCTGTAAGATTTATATATATAATATAATTGTTATAAATTTCTATGTAATACAACATATTTAAAATGAAGTAAGATAAAGGTAAATTACTACTACTAGTTAAGCACTTATATATAGCTGTAGTTCAGTCATTTTTTCCAAATGTGATTTAAAAAACAGTGTTTAAATTTGAGTAAACTTAATTTGAAATAGTTAAGTGAATTTATATAGCTGTGGTTTATGCGTTAATTTAAAAATAGCATGCTAAACGCAATTGTTGTCCAAATAATCAATGCAATATTAACAAAAGTCGAACTTAAAATAACTTAAGTTTAATGCACTCGAGTGTATAGTTTAAATTTGATAGA